>NW_022436965.1:11357171-11402000 GCF_009761245.1 Sapajus apella
GCCACCATGCCCGGCTAATTTTTTGTATTTTTAGTAGAGACGGGGTTTCACCATGTTGACCAGGATGGTCTCGATCTCTTGACCTCGTGATCCACCCGCCTCGGCCTCCCAAAGTGCTGGGATTACAGGCATGAGCCACCGCGCCCAGCTTCAAATAAAATATTTTTAAGAGCCAAATGGAAAGTCAAGAATTGAAAGTACAATTGAAATGAAAATTTTTCTGGAGGATCTTGACAGTAGATTTTAACTGATGGAACAAGCAATCAGCAAACCTGAAGATATGTCAATAGAGAATGGAATTCAAAGAACACAGAGGGGAAAAAAGAATGAAGAAGGCCGGGCACGGTGACTCAAGCCTGCAATCCCAGCACTTTGGGAGGCCGAGGCGGGTGGATCACGAGGTCAAGAGATCGAGACCATCCTGGTCAACATGGTGAAACCCCGTCTCTACTAAAAATACAAAAAATTAGCTGGGCATGGTGGTGCGTGCCTGTAATCCCAGCTACTCAGGAGGCTGAGGCAGGAGAATTGCCTGAACCCAGGAGGCGGAGGTTGCGGTGAGCCGAGATTGCGCCATTGCACTCCAGCCTGGGTAACATGAGTAAAACTCCGTCTCAAAAAAAAAAAGAATGAAGAAAAGGAAACAGGGCCTCAGAGAAATGAGAGACATCATTAAGTGCATCGACATATATGTAATGGTAGTACCAGAAGGAGAGGGTAGAGAAAGGAACAGGAAAAAAATACTTAAAGAAATAGTGGCTGAAAACTTCCCAGATTTGATGAGAAACATTCATCTAAACATTCAAGAAGCTCAACAAATTCCAGGTAGGACAAACTCAGCCAGGTGCAGTCACTCACACTTAGAATCCCAGCACTTTGGGAGGCTGAGGCAGGTGTATCACTTGAGACCAGGAGTGCAAGACCAGCCTGGCTGACATGGTGAAACCCCATCTCTACTAATGTTACAAAAATTAGCTAGGCGTGGTGGTGCTTGCCTGTAATCCCAGGTACTCGTGTGTCTGAGGCCTAAGAATCACTTGAACCTGGGAGACAGAAGTTGCAGTAAGCTGAGATCACACCACTGCACTCCAGCCTGGGCAACAAAGTGAGACCCAGCCTCAAAAAACAAAGCAAAACAAAAAACAATACCAAGTAGTACAAACTCAAAGAAATCTGCACCTAGACACATCATAGTAAAAATGTTGAAAGCCTAAGACCAGTGGAAAATCTTGAAAGTAATAACTTATTGGGGCTGGGCACGGTGACTCATGCCTGTAATCCCAACACTTTAGGAGGCCAAGGCAGGTGGATCACTGGAGGTTGGGAGTTCAAGACCAGCCTGACCGACATGGAGAAACCCCATCTCTACTAAAAATACAAAATTAACAAGGCATGGTGGCACACACCTGTAATCCCAGCTACTCAGAAGGCTGAGGCAGGAAAATCACTTGAATCTGGGAGGTGGAGGTTGCAGTGAGCTGAGATTGTGCCATTGCACTACAGCCTGGGCAACAAGAGCAAAACTCCATCTCAAAAAAAAAAAAGTAGTACGTTATTGGGAAACAATACGATTAACAGCTAACTTCTTATCAGAATCAGTGGAGGCCAGAAAGCAATGGGATAATATGTTTCAAGTGCTGACAGAGGGAAAAGACCTGTCAGCCAAGAATCTGAACGCCAGAAAACTATCTTTCAAATAGAAGGGCAAAATAAAGACATTCACTCATAAACAAAAAGAGGGTTTTGTTTGTTTGTTTCTGGGGCTTTTTTGGCTAGCAGACCCACCTTACAAGAACTAATAAAGGAAGTTCTTTAGCTGAAAGCAAGTGGCTCCAGTAATTTGAATTTATGTGAAAAAAACAAAAAGCACTGACAAAGGTAATTATGTAATTACAAAAAAAATAGTATATTTCTTCTTTCCCCTCTTACCTGATTTAGAAAACAATCATATAAGCCAGTATATAAAAAACAATCTTATAAACCAGCATGTATATGTGTGTGTGTATACACGTAAATATAAACCAATCATATAAACCAGTTTTGAATTGTTAGAGAAATGTCACATATTTAGCAGTAACAACACGAATAAGGTAGGTAGAAGCAATGCTATAATAAGATAACTCTGGAATCCACAGGAACTAATGAGGAGAACGAGAAATGGTAAATAGAAGCGTTAATATAACAAACTCCATAAATATATACTTGCTCTCTTTTCTTTTCACAGCTTCTTTAATAGACATACAATTATATAAAGTAATCATTATAATATTTATGGGTATTAATATATATCCATATGTAGATGTAATTGGTATATCTATATTAATACAAAAGGAGAAAGAGGAAATAGTACTAAATAGGAATGATATTTCGTTACCTCACTGGACTTAACTTGGAATAAATCTCAACAAGATTCTGCTCAGTTAGGATGATATGGTAAGCCCTAGAGTGAGCACTAAAAAAATAAAAACATAGGGCTGGGTGCAGTGGCTCACACCTGTAATTCCAGAGCCTTGGGAGGCCGAGGTGGGAGGATCTCTTAAGGTCAGGAGTTCCAGACTAGCCTAGCCAACATAGTGAAACCTGTCTCTACCAAAAATACAAAAATTAGCCACACATGTACATGCATGGTGCATGCCTGTAATCTCAGCTACTTGAGAGGCTGAGGCACGAGAATCACTTGAACCTGTGAGGCAGAGGTTGCAGTGAGCTGAGATTGCACCGCTGTACCAGCCTGGGCAACAGAGTGAGATTCTAAGAAAAGAAAGGAATAGAATAGAATAGAATAGAGAGTAGAACAAAAGACAAGAAGTAGTAAAAAAAAAATCAATAAAGGAATAAAAATGTTACATTAGAAAATATTCACTTAATTTTTTAAAAAAAGCAAAGGAGAGAGAGAAGAACAAAAATGACATGAGAGATAGAAACAAAAATTTTAATGTCAGACATAAATTCAACTATATCAATAATAATAATAAATGTTGATGAATTGAGCAATCCAATAAAATCCAATCAGAAGGTAGAGATTGTCAGACTACATTTACAAAAAAGATCCAACTGTACACTGGCTACAGAAGGCAGTTTACATTCGAAGATACACATACTGCTGGGCACGGTGGCTCACACCTGCAATCCCAGCACTTTGAGAGGCAGAGGCAAGTAGATCACCTAAGGTCAGGAGTTTGACACCAGCCTGACCAACACGGTGAAACCCTGTCCCTACTAAAAATACAAATTAGCCAGGCATTGTGGTGCATGCCTGTAATCCCAGCTACTTGGGAAGCCAAGACACGAGAATCACTTGAACCCGAGAGGCAGAGGTTGGGGTGAGCCGAGATAGTGCCATTGCACTCCAGCCTGGGCAAAAAGGGCAAAACTCTGTCTCAAAAAAAAAAAAAAAATACACATAGATCGAAAGTAAAAGAATGAAAAAGTACATACAAAGAGCAACCATAAGAAAGCTGCAGGCCAGGCGTGGTGGCTCATGCCTGTAATCCAAGCACTTTGGAGGCCAAGGCAGGCGGATCACCTGAGGTCGGGAGTTTAAGACCAGCCTGACCAACATGGTGAGACCCCGTCTTTATAAAAAAAATAAATTAATAAATAATAAATAATAAAAAAAGAAGCTGGAGTGACTGTACTCATATCGAACAAAACAGACTTTAAGTGAAAAGATGTAAAAATGATACAACTACTTTCCAAAAGAGTCTGGCAATTAAACATAGAGTTACCATATGAGCTAGCAATTCCATTCTTAGGTACGTACTCAAGAGAAATAGAAACATTAAGGACGCACAAAAACTTGTACAAGAATATTCACAACAGCATTACTCATAGTAGCCAAAAGACACCACCCAAATGTTTGTCCACTAATGAATGGATTGTTAAAATGTGGTGTGTCTATACAACAGGACATTATCCAGCCCTTAAAAAAAATAAAGTGTTGACATGTGCTACAACATGGATGAACCTTGAAAATGTGCTAAGTGACACCAAGCTCTTGCAAAGGATGACAAATTGTATGACTCCGTTCATATGAAATGTCCTTAATGGGTAAATCCATAGAGATAGAAGGTAGTTTGGTAGTTGCCTAGAGCTGGAAAAATTGGTGGGAAAGGAGGAATGTTTGAAAATACGGAGTTTCTTTTTGGGGGTGATGAAAATGTTCTAAAATTGTGGTGATGTTTGCACAACTATATTCTGAAAAAAGCATTGAATTGTACACTTGAAACAGGTGAACTGTATATTTCGTGAATTCTATCTCAATAATGTTGAGGCAAAACTCTTATCTGCTGATAGCGATCTGAATGGTGGTTACCTTTTGCCGGCATGAGTGAGCTTGCTGATGTGTCAGAGATGCTCAGTGTCTGATCTAGACAGCGATTACATGTTTATACGCAAGTATAAAAATTCTTCAAATTATATGCTTAAGATTTGTGTACTTTACTATACGCATGCCTCAGATGAAAAGAAAACATTTTTCTTTCTTTATTTTTTTGAGCTGGAGTCTCACTCTGTTGCCCAGCCTGGAGTGCAGTGGCTCAGTCTCAGCTCACTGCAACCTCTGCCTCCCAGGTACAAGCGATTCTCCTGCCATGGCCTCACTAGTAGCTGGGATTACAGGCGTGCACCACCACATCCGACTAATTTTTGTATTTTTAGTAGAGATGGGGTTTCACCATGTCTACCAGGCTGGGCTCGATCTCCTGACCTCAGGTGATCCACCCGCCTTGGCCTCCCAAAGTGCTGAGATTACAGGTGTAAGCTACCATACCTGGCCAAAACTTTTTTTTTTTTTGTACACCGTAATTTTAGACATGACAAAAAATAAAACCACAAGAATGGGAGAGACAAGGCTCACAGGTACTGAACTTGAGCCAAAACCGATATTGGGATGTTCATGGTGATGAAAATGGAGTATCCCACACCCTCCACTTGGCCACAGTGTGATCCCACAACAGCAACGTCTCCTTACTGGCCACCTTTCTTTTTTCTTTTCTTTTTTTTTTTTTTTTGAGACTGAGTCTCACTCTGTCATCCAGGCTGGAGTACAGTGGCGTGATCTCAGCTCACTACAACCTCCGCCTCCCAGGTTCAAGCGAATCTCCTGTCTCAGCCTCCCGAGTAGCTGAGACTACTGGTATGAGCCACCAGGCCTGGCTAACTTTTGCATTTTTATAGAAACAGGGTTTTGCTATGTTGGCCAGGCTGGTCTCAAACTCCTGGCCTCAAGTGATCCACCCACCTCAGTCTCCCAGAGCGCTGGGATTCCAGGCGACCCACGCTGTGGTTGTCTGCCTTGGCTTCCACAGCAAAGCATAGCAGACCGGGTGACTTAAGCAACAGAAAGTATTTTCTCACTTCTGGAGGCTGGAAGTTCACCATCAAGTGTCAGCAGGGTTGGTTTGTTATGAGATGACCAGTGACTTGTAGATAATCATCCTCACCCTTGACCTCATACGGCCTCCCTTCTTCCCTTCTGTGTTGTGTGTCTGTGTCCTAACCTCTTTTTTTTTTTTTTTTTTCCCTGAGACAGAGTCTTGCTCTGTTGCCCAGGCTGGAGTACAGTGATGTGATGTCAGCTAACTTCCATTTCCTGAACTCAAGCAATTGTCTTGCTTCAACCAGCCGAGTAGGTGAGATTACAGGCATGCACCACCGTGTCTGGCTAATTTTTGTATTTTTAGTAGAGATGGGGTTTCACCACATTGGTCTTGAACTCCTGACCTCAAATGATCTGCCTGCCTTGTCTTCCCAAAGTGCTGGGGTTACAGGAGTAAGCCACTGCCCCTGGGCCCCTAATCTACTTTTCTTATAAGGACACCAGTCATATTGGATTAGGGCCCATGCTAATGACCTCAGTTGAACCTAATTAATTACCTCTTTCAACATTCTATCTTTAAATACAGTCCCATTATAAGGTAGATGTGGTTAGAACTTCAACCTATGCGTTTTAGTGGACCCAGTTCAGCCCATAACACATACAGAGTCTAGAAGAGAACCCTCTTTTTTTTTTTTGGAGGGAAAAGTGTGGACAGAGGTAGCTGAGTTTTGAAAAGGGACTTGGGGACTCAAATAGCCAGTTTTTGTCTCAGGAAATTTACCAAATTTGGGGACAAAACATTTTAAAATGTCAGATTTAAATAATTTTGACTTAAAATATTGATATTAGTTATAATTTTATATTCTACTCAATTTTAATAGATAACAATATATTATAAGTAAAATAACTTAAAACACAAAATAATTTTTTTTTTGAGACAGGGTCACGCTGTTATCCAGGCTGGGGTGCAGTGGTGCGATCTCAACTCACTGCAGCCTCAACCTCCTGGGCTCAAGTGATTCAAGTGATCCTCCCGCCTCAGCCTCCTGAGTAGCTGTGACTACAGGCACACGTCACCATGCCTGGATAATTTTTGAATTTTTAGTAGAGATGGGGTTGTGACATGTGGCCCAGGCTGGTCTCAAACTCCTGGACTCAAGCAATCAGCCCACCCCAGCCTCCCCAAGTGCTGGGACTACAGGCATAAGCCACCATGCCTGGCCAGTAATTTTTATTTTACATTTTTACATTGAGATGCTTCTCTTTTTTTGAGACAGAGTCTTGCTCAGTCACCCAGGCTAGAATGCAGGGGCGCGATCTCGGCTCACTGCAACCTCTGCCTCAGGTTCAAGCGACTCTCTTCTCTTGGCCTCCTGAGTCACTGGGTTTACAGCCACCCACCATCACACCCAGCCAATTTTTGTATTTTTTTTTAATAGAGACAGGGCTTCGCCTTGTTGGCCAGGCTAGTCTCAAACTCCTGACCTCAGGTGATCTGCCCACCTCAGCCTCCCAAAGTGCTGGGATTACAGGCATGAGCCACTGTACTCGGCCTACATTGACATTCTTAATAAAAATATATTCAACATATGCAATTTTTGTATTATTTCTCCTTCTCTCTCTCTCTCTCTCTTTCTTTCTTTCTCTTTGGAGTGCAGTTGCACCATCTCGGCTCACTGCAACCTCAACATCCCAGGCTCAAGTGATTCTCCTGCCTCAGCCTCCCGAGTAGATAGGATTACAGGCGCCTGCCTTTACGCTCGGTACTTTTTGTATTTTTAGTAGAGACAGGTTTCATCATGTTAGCCAAGCTGATCTCAAACCCCAGACCTCAAGTGATCCACCCTCCCGGCTTCCCAAAGTGCTGGGATTACAGGCGTGAGCCACAGAGCCCAGTCTGTGCCCTTTAACTTTTACTACATCTAGGTAATTGCTGTAGCTAGAATACAGGGTCAGGTGCTTGTACTAAAAATACAAAATTAGCCGGGCGTGGTGGCGCACGCCTGTAATTTCGGCTACTCGGGAGGCTGAAGCAGGAGAATCACTTGAACCTGGGAGGTGGAGGTTGCAGTGAGCCAAGATCATGCTATTGCACTCCAGCCTGGGCAACAAGAGCAAAACTCTGTCTCAAAAAAAAAAAAAAGAATGCAGATAAACAAAACTTTAATGATAACAACATAATTCACAATTTTGTCAAAATGATGGCAGGATAAAAATTATGGGATAAATATATAATGATATATAAATCACACTTTGAAAAATTTTATTTCTCATCCCACATCACTGGATTATCAGTGGAACATCTGGACACATGCAATAATATTTAAATTCTGTCTTTTTTGACGTTTCACTTCTCTTTCAATCATATAAAAACTATAGCTTTACACATATTTTCTGTTTGGTTGCTCTGAAAGTTTACTTGTTGAGGCATGAAGCTATATTTGATCGTCTGGGTTAACTTGATTTACAATTTTTACAGATTTAAATATGTGGCATGTGGGCTTCAATTTGTTCTTTTGTTCTTAATACCAGAAGCGTTGTTGGTGGGCCTCCACATAGCATGTGTGTTCTGCCTTGTATTATAATTTTCTATGTATTTTTAACCCCCCACTTCATTCTCCCACATACACACACACACACACACACACACACACACACTACTATAAAGCCCCTGAAGAACAGAGATGGTCTTACCCATTCTTGACTCCCCTGGGTAGTGTCTATCACAGTGACTGTAGGCACTCAATAAATAGGTTTTGAATTTCATGGAATCACGCATATAGGAAGTGGGAGGTACGCCTCAAGAAATTTCTCCTGAATATGATGGATTTAAGAAATCCAACCGGTAGAAATGATAGATGTTGAAACTCAAGTCTTTTGTCCTAAGGACATATAAAGCCCCATAAGCAATAGAGAACAACGTTACCCAACTTGCCTCACTAAAGTGCCTCCTTTGGCAGAGGGAGTGATTTCTGTAGGTGAGAGGGTCACTGACTCAGAGCTGAGCTGTCCAGTGTGTGATAATGAGACATATGTCTTCTTGGCATATATTTTAGAATGAGAAATAGGAAGACATTAAACTTCATACTTGGAGATTAAAGCCATTCTGGAGAACTATGTAAATTCCTCTTTGCAGTATTCTAACAGTCCACCTGTTCATTCCAGTGGAATGGAATCTAATTGTTTAAATTACCAGTAAATATTCAACTAACGATTGTTGTGATTTTAGCAAAAATGAATTGCCATCTATTGGAAAGTTGACTAAGACTTCCTAATAGATTGATTGAGCTGAATAAATTCTTTTTTTTTTTTTTTTGAGACAGAGTTTCACTCTTGTTGCCCAGGCTGGAGTGCAATGGCTCGATCTTGGCTCACTGCAACCTCTGCCTCCCAGATTCAAGCAATTCTCCTGCCTCAGCCTCCTGAGTAGCTGGAATTACAGGAGCCCACAATGATGCCCGGCTAGTTTTGTACTTTTAGAAGAGACAGGGTTTCTCCACATTGGTCAGGCTGGTCTCCAACTCCCGAACTCAGGCGATCTGACCACCTTGGCTTCCAAAGTGCTGGGATTACAGGAGCTGAATAAATTCTAAATAACAAATATATTTCTAAAAAATATATATATATTTTAAACGTTATTTCTAAAATATATATATTTTTTTCTTTTTTATTGTTAAGTATTTGGTACTTTCTCACAAATGCTATTATATATATATATATATATTGAGCAACAATTAATTTCACCAAATAGCTATGATCCAGGTCTCCGAATTTCAGGTCAGGCAGACTTGCACAAACCTAAGAAGATCATCTGCCTTCTGTGAGAACACAGAATGTAGGTCACAATTGTGCTGGTGTCAGGAAAGAACAAGTTGACTTCTCACATATGTCTCATTATCACACATGGACAGCTCAGCTCTGAAATCAGTCACGCTCTCACCTACAGAAATCATTCACTGTGCCAAAGGGGGCACTTTCGTGCGGCAGGTTGGGTAACCTTGCTCTATCTTACCAAGTAAATTTTGTGACTTGAAAAGTTTGTATTGGAGATAATAGCAGGGCAACAGCATGGAAGTCAGAAGAAACAGAAGGTCTTCAGGAAATAATCAGTAATCAAGTTGGCCAGGAGACCCAGTAATTCTCAAACGTTTCTGTCCAAATAGCCTCTATAGAGAAAAGATAAATTTGAGGGCCGGGCGCAGTGGCTCACGCCTGTAATCCCAGCACTTTGGAAGGCCGAGGTGGGCGGATCACAAGATCAAGAGATCGAGACCATCCTGGCCAACATGGTGAAACCCCATCTCTACTAAAAATACAAAAATTAGCTGGGCGTGGCGGCATGCACCTGTAGTCCCAGCGGAGGCTGAGGCAGGAGAATGGCTTGAACCCGGGAGGCGGAGGTTGCAGTGAGCCAAGATTGTGCCACTGCACTCCAGCCTAGTGCCTGGCGACAGAGTGAAACTCTGTCTCACAAAAAAATAAATAAATAAATAAATTTGAATGTCCCACTTGCCAAGGAATGTAGGCATTTGGCCCCATGTCCCCACTTAGTCTGTTTTATCTTTTTTTTTTTTTTAGACAGGGTCTTACTCTGTTACCCAGTTTGGAATGGTTCTCTGCAGCCTCAGCCTCCTGGGTTCAAGCAATCCTTGCAGCTCAGTCTTTCGAGTAACGAATACTAAGGTGCGCACCATCAAGTTTGGCTAATTTTTTTTTTTTTTTTATAGTGATGGGAGTCTCTTTATATTGCCCAGGTTAGTCTTGAACTCCTGGGCTTCAGCAATCATCCTGCCTCAGCCTCCCCAAGTGCTGGGATTACAGGCATGAGCCACCGCATCCTGCTTGTTTTATCTTTAAAAAGGATGTAAGGCCGGGCGCGGTGGCTCAAGCCTGTAATCCCAGCACTTTGGGAGGCCGAGGCAGGTGGATCACGAGGTCAAGAGATCCAGACCATCCTGGTCAACATGGTGAAACCCCGTCTCTACTACAAATACAGAAATTCAGCTGGGCATGGTGGCGTGTGCCTGTAATCCCAGCTACTCAGGAGGCTGAGGCAGGAGAATTGCCTGAACCCAGGAGGCGGAGGTTGCGGTGAGCCGAGATCGCGCCATTGCACTCCAGCCTGGGTAACAAGAGCGAAACTCCGTCTCAAAATAAAAAAAAAAAAAAAAAAAGGATGTAAATCAGCTGGGTATGGTGGCTCGCACCTGTAATCCCAGCACTTGGGAGGATGAGGCAGGCATATCATGAGGTCAGGAGTTCAAGACCAGCCTGGCCAACATAATGAAACCCCATTTCTACTAAAAATACAAAAATTAGCTGTGTGTGGTGGCACACGCCTGTAGTCCCAGCTACTCAGGAAGCTGAGGCAGGAGAATTGCCTGTACCTGAGAGGTAGGGGTTGCAGTGAGCCAAGACCAAGCCGTTGCACTCCAGTCTGGGTGACAGAATGAGACTCCATCTCAAAAAAAAAGAAAAGGATGTAAATTTTGCATTCTAGCCTATCATATCAATGATACTATAAAGAAGTGTTTAAAGGTCTATCATTAGACGACAATACAAGCTTCCTACTTCTATTCTTGATTAATAGCCTTTCTAGGGAAAAATGGATTCTTGTTGATTTTACTGACTCATACATATGACCAAGCCTTTTTTTAATGTTTTATTTATTTATTAATTATGAGACAGAGTCTTGCTCTGTTGCCCAGATTGGAGTGCAGTGGTGCAATCTTGGCTCACTGCAGCATCTGACTCCTGGGTTCAAGCAATTCTCCTGCCTCAGCCTCCCAAATAGCTGGGATTGCAGGCACCCACCACCATGCCTGGCTAATTTTTTTGTATTTTTTAGTAGAAACAGGTTTTTGCCATGTTGTCGAGGGTGGCCTCAAACTCCTGACCTCAGGCGATCCACCCGCCTTGGCCTCCCAAAGTGCTGAGATTACAGGCATAAGCCACCACACCCAGCCTGCCTTTTACATAAATGTATATTTTTTCAAACTTTATGAAAGTTATCATAAACATAAGAATGTATGCAACATAAACTTATGTTTTAAAGATTAGTAAAAGGACCAAGTTTCTTACTATGTCTTCTCACAAGACTTTCAGGATCAAGTAATTGCTGGCCAAGAAACAATAGCAAAACTGTCTCATTCCCCAGTGGATTTGAACGAAAACTGGTAATAAAATCAGGTACAATACCAAGAGGAGACATTGGAGAAGAACCAAGCTGGGTCTGTAAGGACTTGCACAGGGGATGGCACACATACTTATTCTGTGTCAAAGTCACGATCATCTGACCATATGAAGCTGAAAATGTCACCACTATCTGGACAGTTGAACATATTTAATTGCAAAAATTAATATTGATGAATATGCTCTGCACTACCAGGCTGGTTCAGTAATAAATATGTAAAACCTTTAGTTTGAAAAAAAAAAAGAGAGTGGCAATAAACTGAACACTAAATAACTACCACTCAATTTAAGAAACAGAACAGGGCCGGGCGCGGTGGCTCAAGCCTGTAATCCCAGCACTTTGGGAGGCCGAGGCGGGTGGATCACGAGGTCAAGAGATCGAGACCATCCTGGTCAACATGGTGAAACCCCGTCTCTACTAAAAATACAAAAAATTAGCTGGGCATGGTGGCGCATGCCTGTAATCCCAGCTACTCAGGAGGCTGAGGCAGGAGAATTGCCTGAACCCAGGAGGCGGAGGTTGCGGTGAGCCGAGATCGCGCCATTGCACTCCAGCCTGGGTAACAAGAGCGAAACTCCATCTCAAAAAAAAAAAAAGAAACAGAACATTCCAGGCTGGGTGCTGCCGCTCCTGCCTGTAATCCCAGCACTTTAGGAGGCTGAAGTGGGCGGATCACCTGAGGCCAGGAGTTCAAGGCTAGCCTGGCCAATATGGCGAAACCCTGTCTCCACTTTGTAAAAATACAAAACCTTATCCAGGCGTGGTGGCGGGTGTCTGTAATCCCACCTACTCCAGAGGCTGTGGCAGGAGACTCTCTGGAACCCGGGAGGCAGAGTAGCAGTGAGCTAACATTGCACCATTGCATTCCAGACTGGGCAACAGAGAGAGATTCTGTCTCACAAAAAGAAAGAAACAGAACATTCTAGAACCTTAACGCTCCAAGTACATCTCTTCCTGATTGTTTCTCCTGCCTGTTCCCCCTTCCTCAAACCACTGTCTCAAATTTAAGGTTAATTATTCCTTTGTTTTTCTCTATTGTTTACTAGTTTTACCACAAATGTAACTATTCCTAAACAATATAACATAAAATAGTATAAATAGCTCTGTTCATATACATTTTTTTGAGACAGAGTTTCGCTTTTGTTGTGCCGGCTGGAGTGCAATGGCACGATCTCAGCCCACTGCAACCTCCACCTCCCAGGTTCAAGTGATTCTCCTACCTCAGCCTCCCAAGTAGCTGGGATGACAGGCATGTGCCACCATGCCAGGCTAATTTTTTGTATTTTTAGTAGAGATGGGGTTTCTCCATGTTGGTCAGGCTGGTCTTGAACTCCTGACCTCAGGTGATCCACCTGCCTTGGCCTCCCAAAGTGCTGAGGTTACAGGCATGAACCACCATGCCCAACCCCATATTTTTAAATTCATCCAGTGATTCTGAACATTTCAGTTTTTTGTAATTACAAAGTGTTTCTGTGTTATTCTAGTGTCGCTGGACATCTTGGCGGTTTTCAGTTTTTTATAATTACAGAGTTGTGTCTCCAAACACATATGAAAAAGAATTTCTTTTTTTTGTTTGTTTTTTTGTTTTTTTGGTTTTTTTTGGACACGGAGTTTCGCTCTTGTTACCCAGGCTGGAGTGCAACGGCGCGATCTCGGCTCACCGCAACCTCTGCCTCCTGGGTTCAGGCAATTCTCCTGCCTCAACCTCCTGAGTAGCTGGGATTACAGGCACGCGCCACCATGCCCAGCTAATTTTTTGTAGTTTTAGTAGAGACGGGGTTTCACCATGTTGACCAGGATGGTCTCGATCTCTTGACCTCGTGATCCACCGGCCTCGGCCTCCCAAAGTGCTGGGATTACAGGCTTGAGCCACCGCACCTGGCCCCTGAAAAAGAATTTCCTTAGGGAAAATACCCAGGTGTGAAATTATAAGTCATAGGGTATGTAAATCTTCAGCTTTAGCAAATAGTGCCTGTGGCAGATTGTGTTTTTGAGAGATGGCCACTCAGCCATGCATGGTGGCACACACATAGTCGTGTAGTCCCACTTACTCAGGAGGCGGAGGCAGGAGGATTGACTGAGCCCAGACATTCCAGGTTGCCGTGAGCCATCATCACAGCACCACACTCCAGCCTGAGCAACAGAGAAAGAGACTCTGTCTCCAAAAAAACGAAAGAAAGATGGCCACAAAAAGTAACTTTTTTTTCCTTCTTTTTTGTTCTGTCCCTCTAGAGAAGAAAAAGTAACTTTCATCTCACATGGACTTTTTACAATGTGACTTTGACACACCTCCCATTAAGAGTCTATATCCCTTTCCTTTAATAGGGGATGGGATTTTGCAACTGTTTCAACCAATAGAATATAGCTGAAGTTATACCATGTGACTTTCAAGGCTAGTTCATAAAAGGCCTCGCAGCTTCTACTTTGTTACATCAAATACTTTCTCTTAAAAGATCTTGGCTGTGTTACAGCTCTTTTAGAATTTGTCTAGCAGGCTCTCCGGTTTTTGCCAGAAAGCCCCTCAAAAAAAAAAAAAAAAAAAAGATCTTGGCTGTATTGTAAACACTGTAGCAGCCTTGTAAGTACTCTGAGGCCCCATATTATGAGTTCAGCCTAGCCCATGTTGAGAGGTCACCCATAGGGACCCAGAGACAACGTGAAGATAGACCTTAGCCAGCTGGACGCAGTGGCTCACACTGCAATCACAACACTTTGGGAGGCCGAGGTGGGAGGATCACATGACCCCAGGAGTTTGAGATCAGCCTGAAAAACATAGGGAGACGTCGTCTCTTAAAAAAAAAAAAAAAGACAGATGCTAGTGAATTCCTAGCTGCTCCAAGTCCCAGATGTCCTATTGTAACTAAAGGAGATTATAGAACTGTCCAGCCAAGTCCTTTCCGATTTGCTGACCTACAGAACATGTGGTGTGTTATTTTAAGTCACTAAGTTTTAGGTGGTTTGTATACAGCTGCAGAACTATAGAACAATACCAAATTGTCTTCCACAGTGTTTACCAACTTTCACTAGCAGTGAAGGGAGCACCTGTTATTCTACATCTTCACCTCTTACTAGTTTAGGCCTGTGTGGTACACATGACAGGAAATATGACTGGTTTTACTTTGAATTTCCCTTATATCCAGTGACTTTGAGCACTTTCATATATTTAGTGATGCTTTCTTTGTGTTTTTTCTTTCACACCGTTATATATTTTACAAATACTTCTTTTAGATCTTCACTTGCCTCTTTCACTCTTTTTATAGTGTATTTTGATAAACAGCAGGTAACAATATCTTCCTTTATGGTTTGAGTTTTTCTGTCTTAAATCCTTTCACCGTGAGATCACAAAGAAGGTCTCCTATAATTTATTTAAGAAGTTTTAAAGTTTTACTTTCACATTTGAATCTTGAATCATTCATTTAAAATTTACTTTTGTTTGATATGAGTTAAAAAAAAAATCTTGGCCGAGCGCGGTGGCTCAAGCCTGTAATCCCAGCACTTTGGGAGGCCGAGGCGGGTGGATCACGAGGTCAAGAGATCGAGACCATCCTGGTCAACATGGTGAAACCCCGTCTCTACTAAAAATACAAAAAATTAGCTGGGCATGGTGGTGCGTGCCTGTAATCCCAGCTACTCAGGAGGCTGAGGCAGGAGAATTGCCTGAGCCCAGGAGGCGAAGCTTGCGGTGAGCCGAGATCGCGCCATTGCACTCCAACCTGGGTAGCATGAGTGAAGCTCTGTCTCAAAAAAAAAAAAAAAAAAAAAAATTCTTAATAGAGCCAATTGAGTAAAACTGATAGCTCTAGTTTAGGTTGAGCTCCCATAGCATGGTCTGTTGCTGTGCTTTCTTATCTGTTCTGTTGATTTATTTGTTCATCGTTTTGTTAATACCTCATTGTTTTTAATTAGCACAACTGAATCAGAAGATTTTAGGGTGGGGTGCGGTGCTGCCACCTGTAATCCCAGCACTTTGGGAGGCCAAAGTGGGTGGATCACCTGAGGTCAGGAGTTTGAGATCAGCCTGACCTACATGGTAAAACCCCGTCTCTACCAAAAATTTAAAAAGTAGTTGGGCATGGTGTCGACTGCCTGTAATCCCTACTCGGGAGCCAGAGGCAGGAGAATCGCTTGAACCCGGGAGGAGGAGGTTGCAGTGAGCCAAGATTGCACCACTGCACACCAGCCTGGGTGACAAGAAAGAAACTCCACCTCAAATAAATAAATAAATAAGATGTTAAAACCTAGTCAGCCATGATTATCTCCTGATAGCTCTTATTCACAAATAGGCGATGTCTCTCTGTTTAGTCTCACTTAAAGTCTTTCAGTTAACCTTGACAAACGTCTCCATCAAGATCTTGCACATTTTTCCCAGATATATTCCGGAATATTTAAAAGTTTTTGTTGTTATAATGAGGCTATCATTTAAAAGAAAGTGTCAGCATGTTGTTGGTATAATCTTATATCCAGAAACCTTCCTAATTGCTCTTAATAACTTGTTCAGAGAACATTTTTCAGTTTTTCAGGTAGAAAATCGTATTATCTCTCAACAATTAGAGTCATAGCTTCCTTTCAAATTCTTGTATCTTTATTCCTTGCCTTGCCTATTATACTGGCTAATGCCAACAGAACAACTGTGAGTAAGAGTGGGGATAGTGGGCATTTTTGTCTGGTTCCTGGTTTTAATGGGAGTGCTTCATTTCATGATTAAACACAGTGTTTGGGGTATTTTGAAACTTGCCTTTTTTTTCTCCTTTTTCTTTTTTTTTTTTTTTTTTTTTGAGATGGAGTCTCGCTCTGTCACCCAGACTAGAGTGCAGTGGTGCGATCTCGGCTCACAGCAACCTCCACCTCCCGGGTTCAAGGGATTCTCCTGCCTCAGCCTCCTGAGTAGCTAAGATTACAGGCACCTGCCACTGCGCCCAGCTAATTTTTGTATTTTTAGTAGAGACAGGGTTTCACCATCTTGGCCAGGCTGGTCTCGAACTCTTGACCTCGTGATCTGCCCGCCTAGGCCTCCCAAAGTGCTGGGATTACAGGCGTGAGCCAAAGCACCTGGCCTGAAACTTGCCTTTATCAGATTTAGAAGTTCTTTTTTTCACTAAATTACTAAGAATATATTTTTTCCTGTCTATAAAGAGGTAATCATATGGTTATTGCTATATTGCTATGTGGCACCTATCCTCCAAGATGGCCCCCAGTGATTCCTGCCTTCTGGTATTCACATCCCTAATGTAGTCTCTCCCACATTGTATCAGAATGGGTCTGTGTAATTAATAGAATATGGCAGAAATTATGATACATCATTAGATTCGGTTATAAAAGACTTAGTGACATGATAGAGATATGGATCAATGGAATCAAATTAGGAGTCCAGATATTAACCCTACATTCAGAGTCAATTGGTTTCAAAAATTGTGTCAAGATATTTAATGGGTAAAGAATAGTTTTCTCAACAAATGATTTCGAGACAACTGAACATCCACATTCAAAAGAATGAAGGTGAACCTCTACCTCACACCATGTACAAAAGTAACTCAGAATGGATCAAAAACCTAACTGTAAGAGCTAAAACTATAACAGGAAAAAAACATAGGCCTACATCTTTGTGACCTGGCATTTAGTGATAGTTCCTTAAATATGACACATAAAGCAAAAGTAACAATAGGAAAAACAGACAAATTGCACCTCATCAGAAGATACAAGTGGCCAGGCTCGGTGGCTTACGCCTTTAATCCCAGCACTTTGGGTGCCAAGGTGGGAGGATCACCTGAGGTCAGGGGTTCAAGACCAGCCTGGCTAACATGGTGAAACCCTGTCTCCACCAAAAATACAAAAAATTAGCCAGGTGTGGTGGTGGGTGCCTGTCATCCCAGACACTTGGGAGGCAGAGGCAGGAGAATCGCTTGAACCCTGGAGGCAGAGGTTGCACTGAGCCAAGATTGTGCCGCTGCACTCCAGCCTGGGCAGCAAGAGTGAGACTTCATCTCAAAAAATAATTAAATAAAATAAGATAAGGTACTAGTATCTAGGCTAGGCATGGTGACTCACACCTATAATCCCAGCACTTTGGGAGGTCAAGGCAGACGGATCACCTGAGGTCAGGTGTTTGAGACCAGCCTGGTCAACATAGCAAAAACCCATCTCTACTAAAAATACAAAAGTCAGCCAGGCATGGTGGCAGGCACCTGTAATCCTAGCTACTTGGGAGGCTGTGGCAGGAGAATCACTTGAACCCAGGAGGTGGAGGTTGCAGTGAGCCGAGATCTCATCACTGCAGTCCAGCCTGGGTGACAGAGTTAAACTCCCCCTCAAAAAAAAAAAAAAAAAAAAGAGAGAGAGACAATAATAAGTGTTGATGAAGATGTAGAGAAATTGAAATATTCTTACATTGTTGGTAGGAATGTAAAATAATATAGCCCCTTTGGAGAAGAATTGGCAGTTGTTCAAAAAGTTAAACATAGAGTAACCACATATATGCTTATATTCCTTGGGATTTCTCTGAGTTCCAGGTTTAAAGTGCGTTCTTCCAGAGAGTGTTTGAATTTGCTCTCCCAGGTAATTCTGCCAGGTGGAGCAGTACCAATCTAAGGCCACTTTAAACTAAATTTGTATCTAGGGATTTTAGGAATTTGTTTTGTTTTTGCATGGTTAGGACTTTCATAAAGACACATTTTTCCTCTGACAAAACTTAGGTTGAGACAGACAAGCATCCCTGAGAAATCCTTGCGTGGTTTTTTTTTGTTTGTTTGTTTGTTTTTTTTTTTTTTACCAGCTGAAGTATCTTTTTTAGTGTGTGTAGGGGGGCAGGTATTTCCTAAATCCATGCAGGAGCTTCCATCTAATCTCTCACCATAAAGGGCTAAGTCTTAGTTTTCTCCCCTGCTCACTGCCTGTATTAGAACCCAAGCATTAGGCCACCCATGTAGACAAATGCCTCCAGAGCAATTCTCAACATTCGAGTGCATTGTTTTTTGTTTTTTGTTTTTTTTTAGATGGAGTCTCTCTTGCTCTGTAGCCCAGGCTGGACTGCAGTGGCGTGATCTCGGCTTACTGCGACCTCCGCCTCCTGGGTCCTGGTTTAAGCAATTCTCCTACCTCAGCCTCCCAAGTAGCTGGGATTATAGGCACGAGCCACCAATGCCCAGCTAATTTTGTATTTTTAGTACATATGGGGTTTCACCATGTTGGCCAGTCTGGTCTTGAACTCCTGACTTCATGATCCGCCTTCCTCGGCCTCCCAAAGTGCTGGGATTACAGGTGTGAGCCACCACGCCAGGCCGCATTGTTGATTTCAAGTCTTCCTACCAAGTCAGCCATACATATAAAAGCTTTTTGAGTGTGTGTGTGTGCTACACACACACGCACACACATATTGTTTAATTGGGAGGCCATTAGGTTGAGATGGCGTCAGCACCATGTGTTCCTACCCAAGCTAACCAAAGTCCAATGTAAATAGTAAAACAAAACTACTTAAGCCTAACCAATCAGAAGCCATCAATTAACTTCTAACTAGGGATTTCCATGTTAACCAATCAAATATATTTTATTTGTCTTGCTTCCACAAACACCTCATAGAAGTTTCTCTCTCATTCCCCTTGGATCACCGAACTGCTTGCAGGCTAGTGCTGCCCAATTCATAGTTTGCTGAATTGCTCATTAAAATATTAATGTGCCCAAATTTGTCTTTTAACCATTTATATGTGTGATGGTGGTGGTGGTGGTGTGCGTGCGTGCGTGTGTGTGTGTGTGTGTGTGTGTGTTACATCATTTTTAGGGGTTGTATGCCGGGAGAATTTCTCTGGACAGCTAATCTGCTGTAGTGTCCCAAATGAAAAATCTGACAAAACATATTAATTGTGCAGACAATTCACACACCCCCACTAAAAAAAATTAAATCTCTAAGTAAACACTACTCTCTGGGAAAATGCTTATCTTGTGATATATTTTACCCCCTGGATATTCTTGCATCATTCACGGTTCAAGGATCACAGTGGAGGAGTGGAAGGTTGGATTAAAGCCACATTTAAAATAGTCCTAAATGCAAAAATAGAAATATAAGACTATCTGGATTTCCAAACTGTCACATTTGTGATTCAATAGATGGAAATTCCATGGCTGTCATAGTTCCAATTGGCAATAGATATTTTTTCCAAACAGATTCCTTCATTCAAACTGCTGAGTAACTCCTACAAACCTAACATTGGCTTAATGCTGCATGGAATAAAGGAAATGATGAAAGTTCTACCCTGAAGAAATTTGTAAGCAAATTTCAGAAACATTTCTTGTGTGCAAATGATTATGATGTAAAGCAAAATATGACAGGTGCCAAATAAATGGTGAGAGTTCAGAGAGCTAAAGAAGTTCAAAGTCAGAAGCAGTTCTTCCAGCTTGGAGTACAGGTGGGGTGACCAGTTGTCCTGGTTTGCTGGAGACTGAGGGATCTTCTGGGATGCAGAACCTCCAGTGAGAAAACTAGGGTAGTCCTAAGCCAACCAGGACAGTTGATCCCCTAACAAAAGCAGGTGTGTAGAAAGAAGCAGAAAAGGCTTCATACAGGTTAGGAGATGAGCGCTGAAAAAGACCTTGTAGAATTAATTGGATTGGATTGGCTACCACCATTAATACATTTAACATAAACACAGTATTAACTTACCCTCCTCTACTTCTCAATAGTAGTCCTAACAACTGTGTAGTGATTCCACTCCTGTTTCAAAAGACAAAATTAACAACAACAACAACATAGTGCCGGGCGCGGTGGCTCAAGCCTGTAATCCCAGCACTGTGGGAGGCCGAGGCGGGTGGATCACAAGGTCAAGAGATCGAGACCATCCTGGTCAACATGGTGAAACCCCGTCTCTACTAAAAATACAAAAAATTAGCTGGGCATGGTGGTGCGTGCCTGTAACCCCAGCTACTCAGGAGGCTGAGGCAGGAGAATTGCCTGAACCCAGGAGGCAGAGGTTGCAGTGAGCCGAGATCGCGCCATTGCACTCCAGCCTGGGTAACAAGAGCGAAACTCCGTCTCAAAAAAAAAAAAAAAAAAAAAAAAAAAAAAAAAAAAAAAAAAAAAAAACATAGTTTAAATATCTAATTGGCTTTCATTTGCAATTCTAGAAACAGGCAACATCTCATCCTGTGTAAAAGAATGGGTGTTCCACTGAGCTAGTTAGAGGGGGTTGGCTTTATAGGCAAAAAAGCACCGAACAAAGTAGAAAGAGATGGCCAGGTGCAGTGGCTCACACCTATAATCCCAGCACTTTGGGAGGCTGATATGGGTGGATCACCTGAGGTCGGGAGTGCGAGACTAGCCTGCCCAACATGGAGAAACCTCGTCACTAAAAAAAAAAAGCAGATTGATTGGTCTTTCAGCTACTTTCCTTATAGGGTTAAAACAGAGGAAACTTACTTAACATGCTGGGTCAGGTAACTGGGCCCCTTCTGATTGGCTGGTTGGTTGGTTTTAACCGGCAATTTCAAAGTTCAGTTGGTTATATGGCACTTAGCTTAAGTGACTCCATTCTGGTTTGGCCTGGTCTGCTGGGCCAGTGCAAGAGCTCAGTCCAAAACAATGGCCTCCCATAAATTTTATTTAACAGCTGTCTTGCTTTTGATTGTGATATAGGTTGAAATCTTTTATTCAACCATTGGTTTCTGCTTTCACTACTGTACTTGTGTATCCTAGTTTGCTAATTTTCAGTTGCTGCATCTGCCTTTAATACTGAGTTAAGAAAGCTTTTTGTAATGCCTCCTCCTCTCCAAATGTGTGAAATTATAAAAGAGTCTTTATTTGTGGTCATTATGCCCTGTGCTCAACACTTGGAATGCTTAGAAACATCACATTGGTCTTCATTGACTACAGATTCTCATAAGCAACAGCTGACCCCACTTTAAATTAAAGCGAAAAGGTGTTTGTCTGTTTGGAATGCTATAAACCAGTGCTTCTTGAACTTTAACATACATACAGACTACCACAAGTTTCCCCTATCTTGCTAAAATGCAAATTCTGACTAGTGAAACTAAGGTTCTTATTTCTAACAAGCTCCCAGTTAATTTCACTGCTGTTGGTCCTAGGACCACACTTTCAGCAGCAAGGCTATAAAGCAGACAAGCCCTTTAAGTGACTTGTACCTTCCTAAATTTCCCTCCACTCCCTAAAGTTATTTTACATTGCCATTAAGCCTGAAATTCCACCAATTACATTTTTGTAAAACACGCTATAGATTTATTCACAACTTAATATTAATTCTTTTAATCAAATAGTTTTCCTCGTCATATCCACTATGGGAACTTGAAGAATGAACTTTGATTTTTTTTAGAAATAAGAAGGAATTTTAATAATGAAGCACTGTGTACTAAAAGGTGAACAAAAAAGTAGGCACAAGGGGGTTAGAAAGAGGTGCGTGTTGTGCAGCTTGCAGAGTATTGTGAAAGCAGAGACACCTGGAGTCAGGGCAAGGGTATTATGAGGACGCAGGAGGAGGTGAAGAAAGAGAGGTGAGACCTACCTGCATAAACCTCACAGTTTTAGAAGCCTTGCCTCGGGCCAGCCGGAGAAAATCTAATGATCCTAATAAAAAGAGCAAGCCTACTCCTAACTCCTAACTTTTTATAGAAACATAGTAAGATACATGTGTATATTAGTAAGGATTATTTTTTCTTAATTTGCTTATGCAATTGTGAAATGCATGAAGTTGTTTTGCTAAATGCACAAGCCAGTTGAGACTGTCCTTTAATAAAAACTAAAGATGTCAAGACAGGATTTAGAGCTCAAGGGAAGACCGATGAATGACATCACAGAATGATAATGCCTAAATGATTTAGAGATCTTTGAACAAGCAGATTTAATTGGGTTGCTCAGTGTCATTCAGGTAGTTAATGAAATAGCCTGAACTTGAATGAATACCCAGACTCTTGACTCTTCATCAACTGCTTTTTTTTCTTTTTTTCCATCATCAAGCCCTTTTTTAATACTACACACTGGTTCAAAAGTCTAAGTTAACATTGCCCAAAAGACTTCATATTTTGATTTCAGTTAAGTTCTTTTTAAAAATGTATGGAAGCTCCCAGCACTTTGGGAAGCTGAGGTGGATGGATCTCTTGAGCTCACCAGTTTGAGACCAGCCTGAGCAACATGGTGAAATCCCATCTCTACAAAAAATACAAAAAAAATTAGCTAGTTGTGATGGTGTGTTCCTGTAGTCTCAGCTACTTGGAAGGCTGAGGTCAGAGGCTGGCTTGAGCCCGAGAGGCAGAGGTTGTAGGGTCAAGATTGTACCACTGGCACTGCAGCCTGGGTGAGAGAGCCAGACCTTGTCTCAAAAAATAAGAAATAAAGAAATAAAAACAAAGTAAGGGACCCTTTTAAAGCATGTTGAGAAAATACTTTTTATTATGAATGGGCGATGGGCATATTAATCTTTCAGGAATACATATAAGCATAAGTACTTAGCCTGTTTAAGGAAGGTGTGTGAAACTCAAAGTTGCTAACATCAACCTCCGTATTTTCAGCCAGGGCTGTTACTGCATTTAGCATTGGCTCTGATGAGGCAGTGGAGAGGTCCTGACAGCATAGCCTACTGCCTTCTCACAGACTGGGTTGAGCTACCAAAAATGACAATCAGGGATTCAAAAAAAAATGTTGGTCATTAAATCAACTTTATATTATTACTTTTTAATCTTCTAAGTATTTGTCACAGGACTTTAAAACCATATATTTCCTTCATAATTTTTCTCCCCTTTTGGATTAATAGTTGTTAAAACACTTTTCATAATTAGCGCTGCACATTCTATTGCATATAAATTGGTGATACTTCTAAACTGTAACTATAAATCTCTAGAGTTTTGTGAATTTCAACATTATTTGAAGTAGTTCTTCAGTTACATATACATGTGTTGTAAATATGTAAATACACTTTTAGTTTAAGAAGTCTTCCAGAATACAAACTACTCCCAGTTATCAGTGAGTTTGAATTGTTGATAAAATGTTAACAGTGTTAAGTGTTTGCTTTTATATAACCAGTTTATTAAATATATTTTTGTGGAAACAAAAAAAAATGTAGGGAAGCAAAAAAAAAAAAAAAAAGAAGAAAAAAATGTATGGAAGCATTTTGTGCTTTGATGGTTCAACTAATTTCCTTGTGTTTTGGTTTCGTTTTTGCTTTTTGTGGACCTCATCTGACTGGCATGATATATTTTTAAGGGATCTGTTTTCATTTCTAGGAGACCCATACAATTTATTACATATGAAGTCCAAACTGAAATAAATCAATTTATTTTCAGAAAATATTCCAGGTGACATCAGAAGCATTTGTTTTGAGAAACGATAAACCCTATTCTCCTATCTCATAAATAAGCCCGGTTTTCTTCTGAAATTCCTCCACCTACAGTGTGCATACTCCATGTCTGACTTTGGAGAGCAAAGGCAGATGTGAAATAGACGCTGGAGCCAAATGAGATAGACCTGTGAGTCCTGACCCAGGACATTGCCCCACCTGCCAGCTTTACCCACTTGGCTAGGACATACCTTGAAGCATCTGGAAGGTAAATATTGAACAAACAAAAGATAATACCAAGCCATCATGCAGGTCATAAAGCAGTGATATTTATTAGCAGAAATGACTCAAACTGGCCAGGTGTGGTGACTCACACCTATAATCCCAGCACTTTGGGAGGCCGAGGCCGGTGGATCACCAGAGGTTGGGAGTTCGAGACCAGCCTGGCCAATATGAAAAAAACCCATCTCTACTAAAAATACAAAATTAGCCAGGCGTGGTGGTGCATGCCTGTCATCCCAGCTACTTGGGAGGCTGAGGTAGGAGAATTGCTTGAATCCGGGAGGCGGAGGTTGCGATGAGCCAAGATCACACCATTGCACTCCAGACTGGGCAATGAGAGTGAAAAAACTCGGGCCGGGCGTGGTGGCTCACGCCTGTAATCCAAGCACTTTGGAGGCCAAGGCGGGTGGATCACCTGAGGTCGGGAGTTCAAGACCAGCCTGACCAACATGGTGAAACCCCGTCTTTAAAAAAAAAAAAAGAGTGAAAAAACTCCATCTCAAAAAAAAAACAAAAAACAAAAAAAAGGCCGGGGGCAGTGGCTCAAGCCTGTAATCCCAGCACTTTGGGAGGCCGAGGTGGGTGGATCATGAGGTCAAGAGATCGAGACCATCCTGGCCAACATGGTGAAACCCCGTCTCTACCAAAAATACAAAAATTAGCTGGGCGTAGTGGCGTGTGCCTGTAGTTCCCAGCTACTCAGGAGGCTGAGGCAGAAGAATTGCTTTAACCCGGGAGGCGGAGGTTGCAGTGAGCCAACATTGTGCCACTGCACTCCAGCCTAGTGCCTGGTGACAGAGTGAGACTCTGTCTCAAAAAAAAAAAAAAAAAAAAAAAGACACAAACTAATATGTTTCCTTCCCAGGCTCCATTTTACCCTTTATCAAAAATGCATTATGAGATGTCAGACTTTTACACTCCAGTGTGAATTTAACTCAATTTATAGCATTCTCTAAAACACTTTGGGTATTATGCCTCAGTGCTACTCTAAGTAACAGTGATGGAAAGACAAGGTCTTCAGTCTTATTCATTATTGTAGAGGGCAAGAAAGTATTGCTTTTGTAGAGGAGTTTTCCAGAACCCCTGAAATCACAGTGGGTAGAGAACAGAATATTCTGACATCCCAATTATAGTGTCATAGAAATCTTAGGCAGATCTGTCACGTCATTGGTGCTATTCTTAAGGAGTTATTAAGCGAATTCGAATCTTATAATTAGGATCTCATAATCTTGCAGTTGAAGTCACAAAAGAAAACTGCTCAGAAAACATTCTTTGGTGTCAGTATTAGACTCAACACTTGTATGGATGAATCGCAAATGTTTCCCATGACAGCAAATAAAATCATAGAATCAAAGAGATTACCTAACACAAATTTGCATTTGATAGATGATGAAATGAATTTTTATGTTCTTGTATGCTTGATGACCTGCCATTCATGAAATAAGTAGGAGAAAAAAAAAAAAAAAAAAAAAAAAAAAAAAAAGAAAAAGAAGTCAGAGCCCAGGGAAATGTCCTAGTTTTGCATTTCATGTTTATTATATCCCTATAATTGTTATCCTAGAAATTTTCAGATAATTTTGTAACCATTTAATGCAGAGTGTTTTCTTTTTCTTTTCTTTTCTTTTCTTTTTTTTTTTTCTGAGACCGAGTCTCACTCTGTCTCCCAGCCCCAAGACTGTTTTCTTTTTTTCTGGAATTTAGCTTCAGCTGAGCTGAAACTTAAAACTGAATTTGCTACCCAGAACTCAATAGTGACTCACTGTAGCTAAGGAAAGTACAAATAAAGAAAATAATCATAGGTACTTGCAGTCACTAAGACAATTAAGAGAAACTATAGCCGGGCGCGGTGGCTCACGCCTGTAATCCTAGCACTTTGGGAGGCTGAGGTGGGTGGATCACCTGAGGTCAGGAGTTCAAGACCCAGCCTGGCCATCATGGTGAAACCCCATCTGAAAAAAAAAAAAAAAAAAAAAAAAGAGAGAGAAACTATAAATATTATTCACATTGAAATTCATCAGCAACTCAACACAGATGCATGTATTGTTTCTTAAGAAATCACAAAGTAGGCCGGGTGCAGTGGCTCACGGCTATGATCCCAGGACTATGGGAGGCTGAGGCAGGTGGATCACCTGAGGTCAGGAGCTTGAGATCAGCCTGGCCGACAGAGTGAAACCCCATCTCTGCTAAAAATACAAAAATTAGCTGGGCGTGGTGGCACATCCTGTAATCCCAGCTACTTGGGAGGCTGAGGAGGGGAAAATTGCTTAAACCTGGGAGGTGAAGGTTACAGTGAGCCAAGACTGCCCCACTGCACTCCAGACTGGGTGACAGGGAGAGACTCTGTCTCAAAAAAAAAGAGAAAGATGGTTGTAGATGTGTGCAGACAAAAACAAGCAATGGGGAAAGGATTTCCTGTTTAATAAACGGTGTCGAGAAAACTTGCTAGCTATATGCAGGAAACTGAAACTGGACCCCTTCCTTACACCTTATACAAAAATTAACTCCAGGTGGATTAAACATTTAAACATAAGAACTAACACCATAAAAACCCTAGAAGAAAACCTAGGCAACACCATTCAGGATGTAGGCACAGGCAAGGAGTTCATGACTAAAACACCAAAAGCAACGGCAATAAAAGCCAAAATGGACAAACGGGATCTAATTAAACTTAAGAGCTTCTGCACAGCAAAAGAAACAATCGTTAGAGTGAACTGGCAACCAACAGAATGGGAAAAAATTTTTTGCAATCTATCCATCTGACAAAGGGTGAATATCCAGAATCGACAAAGAACTAAAGTAGATTTACAAGAAAAACAAACAAACAAACCCATTCAAAAGTGGGTGAAAGATATGAACAGACACTTAGCAGAAGAAGACATTTATGTAGCCAACAAACATATGATAACAAGCTCATCATCACTGGTCATTAGAGAAATGCAAATCAAAACCACATTGAGATACCATCTCACACCAGTTAGAATGGCGATCATTAAAAAATTTGGAGACAACAGAGGCTGGAGAGGATGTGGAGAAAAAGGAACATTTTTACACTGTTGGTGGGAGTGTAAATTAGGTCAGCCATTATGGAAGACAGTGTGGCGATTCCTCAAGGATCTAGAAATAGAAATACCATTTGACCCAAAAACCCCATTATTGGGTATATACCCAAAGGATTATAAATCGTTCTATTATAAAGACACATGCACACGTATGTTCGTTGCAGTGCTGTTTACGATAGCAAAGACTTGGAACCAACCCAAATGCCCATCAATGATAGACTAGACAAGAAAATGTGGCACATATACACTGTGGAATACTATGCAGCCATAAAAAATGACGAGCTCATTGTCCTTCGTAGAGATGTGGATGAATCTAGAAACCATCATTCTCAGCAAACTGACACAAGAAAAGAAAACCAAACACCGCATGTTTTCACTCATAGGCGGGTGATGAACAATGAGAACACTTGGGCACAGCGAAGGGAACAACACTCATGGGCTACGTGAGGGGGTGGAGGGGAGGGGAGGTGAGGGATATTGCGGGGGCGGGGAGGATGGGGAGGGATAACACCAGGAGAAATGCCTGATGTAGGCGACAGGGGCAGGGGGATGTGGCATGTATGTGCTTATACAACAATCCTGCAGGATGCAGGATGTGCGCATGTACCCCAGAGCCCAAAGTACAATTTAAAAAAAAGAGAGAGAAAGAAATCACAAAGTGTAGGATGGGCCACTGTTCAGTAAAAAGTAGAAAAGAACAGATGTACGGGAAATTTACTATGCTTAAAATTTATACTTTTTTTTTTGCCTCATAAAGGATGAAAATCACTTTTTTTTCTCTCTTTTATAAATGCTCCCTTTAATTAGTGTTCAAGATAATGCATGTAGTGCTGACAGGCCTGTACTTCAGACACAGAATTCAAATGGAGAAGAAAAATGCAAAGTTCTTGCCAATTTCTAGCTGAAGTTTCAGCAGTTTTACTTTTCAGATACAGTGAGAATGGTTCAAGTTTGCTTAGGGGTATATGTTATTCTGATTAAAGATTTACTAGATTTGTGGTAAAGAATTTCCTTGAATAATTTAAAATAAAAAAGATGCTAATTTCTAGAGATTATTTTATATTTAATTGATCAAAGCTCTATGTAGCAAAATAATTTGCACTCTCCAATTGTGGCGGATTGTTATAATAATGACTCCCAAAGTATTCTGAGTCTCATGAGTCCTTATTTTCATGGCCCTTGCAATGCGACATTGCCTCTCCTGGGCTCAAGCGATTCTTATGCCTTAGCCTCCCAAGCATCTGCGATTATATAGGCACACATCACCACGCCAGACTAATTTTTGTATTTTCAGTACAGACAGAGTTTCACCATGTTGGCCAGGCTGGCCTGGAACTGTCCAAATTACAAAGGCCTAGAATGTAGAAAGGCCTTGTGATTTACTTTGACCAATAGAATGTGGTAGAAGTGATGTCGCGTGAGTGCTGGAGCCTAAGCCTGAAGATTCTTGGCAGCTTCTCCGCCTTTGCTCTTTTGGAACAAAGCTGCCGTGTAAAGAAGTTTAAACTGGCTGCTGGTTGCTGAATGATGGAGAGAAAAATCCCACATGGAGAGAAAAATCCCAGCCTTGCAATTATCGCCATCAAAGTCAAGGAACAAATCCTATTATAAGCCAGGATCATGATCTTTAGATTGCATTTTTTGCTAAATGTGAAATAAATATATTGTGTAATACGTGTGTAAATAGAATAGGTTTTTCCCTGAGATCCTAGCAGAGAATGCCCATAGTATGTTAATAAGCCTTGGGATTTATATATAAAAAGAGCAGGACATAAAGGTTAACCAAGATGGATCATCATTTAAAATCCTGACCAGGGGGCCGGGCGCGGTGGCTCAAGCCTGTAATCCCAGCACTTTGAGAGGCCGAGGCGGGTGGATCACGAGGTCAAGAGATCGAGACCATCCTGGTCAACATGGTGAAACCCCGTCTCTACTAAAAATACAAAAAGTTAGCTGGGCATGGTGGCGCGTGCCTGTAATCCCAGCTACTCAGGAGGCTGAGGCAGGAGAATTGCCTGAACCCAGGAGGCGGAGGTTGCGGTGAGCCGAGATCGCGCCATTGCACTCCAACCTGGGTAACGAGAGTGAAACTCCGTCTCAAAAAAAAAAAAAAAAATCCCGACCAGGCACAATGGCTCACACCCGTAATCCCACAGCATTCAGGAGGACTGAGGTGGGAGGATTGCTTTGATCCCAGGAGTTCAAGACCAAGCTGGGCAACAAAGCGAGACTACTGTCTTTACAAAAAAAAAAAAAAAAAAAATAGCCGGACATGGTCGCATGCAACTATAGCTGCAGCTACTCAGGAGGCTAAGGTGGGAGGATCTTGATACACAATGAAGTTTGAGAACCACTGAGCTAAGAAAATAGCTAGAGTTAGCTAATAAAATACTCAGTGGGCAGCCCCAAAAGTTCATCAGTCCACTCTTGCGATTTTTTTTTTTGAGACAGAGTTTCACTATTATTGGGCGAGCTGGAATGCAATGGCAAAATCTCAGGTCTCACTGCAACCTCCACCTCCCAGGTTCGAGTGATTATCCTGCCTCAGCCCCCTGACAGGCACGCACCAACACACCAGGCTAAATTTTTGTATTTTTAGTATAAATGGGGCTTCACCATGTTAGCCAGGCTGGTCTTGAACTCCTGACCTCAAGTGATCCACCCACCTCAGCCTCCCAAAATGCTGAAATTACAGGTGTAAGACACCACGAGTAGCAAAAAAAAAAAAAAAAAAAAAGAAACCTCCACCTTGGACCTGCGTGTGCCTTCTGCCAGGATGTAAACTACTTATCTTGCCTACAGGTGTTCTCATCTTTGCTTTCAGAGTCACCTTGTTTCATCTAGAGCCTGCCATTTCTTTTTGTGTGTGCTTTTTTTTGTTGTTTCTTAAGAGATGGGGTTTCACCATATTGGGCAGGCTGGTCTTGAACTCCTGACCTCGTGATCCACCTGCTTCAGCCTCCCAAAGTGCTGGTATTACAGGCGTGAGCACCTCGCCTGGCCTCAGAGCCTACTGTTTAGAAATCACATGGCATCCAGGATAGTGCACCCTAAGGCATCTGCTCTCCGGAGAAGTCAATATCTTTGTTTCCTGTCCTCCTCTTGCCCAAGGAATAAAATGGCAATTAGACTTATTCTGGCTGGCATCAAGATGGTGGGCAGTTTCCTTGTCCGCCAGGGAAGGCTTGCCTCGCATGAGGCTACCCTGTGCAACCTCAAAACAATTACAGAAACCCTAGCCTATAAGACTGGTGATGCTCTTACCTGCCTCAAAGTCTCCCCAGACTTATTAGCCAATGCTGTGCTTGACAACCACTTGGCTTTTGATGACCTCTAGGCAGAATGAGGTGGGACATGTGGAGTCACTAACTCTTCCTGTTGTGCTTTGGTAAAGAATTCAAGATTAATAGAAAAAGACTTAAATTTATCTCCGACCAGGTCAAGTGGTTGCACCAATTTAATGAAAAGGACATAGACGCTTGGGGAATATGGGAGATCATAAAATTGGCCTTCCCTAATCTCACCTGGTTTTTATCCTTTCTGGGGTCTTTGGCTGCCCTCCTTCTTCTCTTAATTCTCGGCCCCGTCTCTCAAACTGTCTGGTCTCTTTGGTGTCTAAGTGAATTGAAGCTGGCTGGGCATTGTGACTCACACCTGTAATTCCAGAACTTTGGGAGGCTGAGGCAGGCGAAACACTTGAGGTTAGGAGTTCGAGACCAGCCTGGGCAAAATGGTGAAACTCCATCTCTACTAAAATACGAAAATTAGCTGGGTATGGTGGCACATGGCTATAATCCCAGCTACCTGGGAGGCTGAGGTAGTAGAGTCACTTGAACCCGGGAGGCAGAGGTTGCAGTGAGCTGAGATTGTGCCACTGCACTCCAGCCTGGGTGACAGAGCAAGACTCCATCTCTAAATAAATAAAAATAAATAAATAGGTGAATTGAAGACATACTGGGATACAAACAGCTAGATTTGCACCCAGGAGATAATCAGACCTACCTAAGACTAGGTAGGGAAAAATTTCACTCCTCTAATGGGCCCCATGTCAACACCCAAATTCAGCTTGAAGAAGTTGTAGAAGACAGACTTTCATTCCTCAATACTCCTCAAGAATGAGGACTGAGGCCAGACACAATGGCTCAAACCCGTAATCCCAGCATTTTGGGAGGCTGAGGCAGGCGGATCACTTGAGCTCAGGAGTTTGAGACCAGCCTGAGGAACACGGTGAAACCCCATCTCTACAAAAAATACAAAAATTAGCTGAATGTAGTGGTGTGTGCCTGTGGTCCCAGCTACCCTGCAGGATGAGGTGGAAGGATCGCTTGAGCCCAGGAGGTTGAGGCTGCAGTGAGCTATGATCATGCCACTGCACTCCAGTATGGGTGACAGAGCAAAACCCTGCTTCAAAAAAAAAAAAAAAAAGAAAGAAAGAAAGAAAAGAAAAAGAATGAGGAGTGGATGTAGAGAAAAAGAGAGATTTGTGCTTTTTGGATTTTTGTTGTTTTGGGGAGAAGGGGCAAATGCAATGGCTAGTCTTTATTGGAAAGGAGAGACTTCACAGCACATGTGAATAACTTCACGCAGAGGCTCTGTGGGTCACCTGAAGGGGCACCAGCTTCTAATGGGTTCCACAGTTAGGCTATCACTGGGTCTTGCCTTTGTGTAGCCAAAGCCAGATGATGGCACTGTTGCCCTCTTCATAGATGCAGCCCACTATTCATTTATTGGTGACGGTGGGGACCAAATTAGGGTCTTCCCTGGTGCCTGAAGCTGCCTTTGGGGGCCATTATATTGTATGAGTCCATTCCCTTCCATGCAGCCATCATGACCTCCGTTTCCAACCTAGTCACCTTCTTGTCATCAGTAAGAATACCACCTCCTGACTGGGCACAGTGGCTCGTGCCTATAATCCCAGCACTTTGTAAGGCTAAGATGGGTGGATCATGAGGTCAAGAGATCGAGACCATCTTGGCCAACATGGTAAAACGCTGTCTCTACTAAAAATACAAAAGTTGGCTAGGCATGGTGGCATGCACCTGCACTCCCAGCTACTTGGGAGGCTGAGGCAGGAGAATCTCTTGAACCCGGGAGTCGAAGGTTGCCATGAGCTGAGATCATACCACTGCACTCCAGCCTGGCAACAGAGCAAGACTTCGTCTCAAAAAAAAAAAAAAAAAAAAAAAAAAGACCACCTCCAGACACCACGGACTGCACTATGGCTACCCCACCCCACTGGAATTGCAAGCCCTCAGGGCCTTTGTGGCCAGTGCTCCAGATCTGTGAAACAATCTTGAAGCCGTGACACCTGTGACGAGCAGTAGCACTGAGAGATTTGTCACCTGGTATAATGCCCATGTGACATAGGTGAATTCCTTTTTTCTTTTAACTCTTTTAACCATCTTTTAACTCTGCTTATCTTTAAGAAACAGGGTGCCTGCAATTAAAAGTTCCCTTTGTAACCAGACTAGCTGAGACTGGTTAGAACCAACATAGTCAACCAAACAAAGACCTCAGGCTTCATTACAACCTTATTCCCATGCTAAATGATACTCCCACTAATGCCTGACTGTTGACAATTACCATGACCAGGACCAGAAGAAGCCATAAAAGAACAAAAAAGAAGGCAGCACTATGGTTCTGGGAAGTTCACCACCCGATTCCGGAAAAGGTGTGACTATTTCTTCCACTGGTTTTACCACCCAACCCCTTCATTAGAGAAGCCCTATATTTAGTCCCCTCACCTTTCACTTGTCGAGACATTGATTTGTGAGCCACGCTCCCACTTCTGGATTCTATGGCCATCGAATAAAGCCTGCACTGGTGACACTCACTTTTAGTTTTGTATATTGGCTTCATGACACCAAATAGGAAAAGACCACATCTTTTTGTGGGGACCAGCTTTGTTGTTAACAGAATTGGCAACCCAGATGGGACCCTAAACTAGATTAGGGAAGGCCTATTTGGGAAGGTCCTTTACCTCCCCAGAGACCTGGCAACTGGTACCTGACAGCTGGAACTGTCTTTGTCAGTAACACTGTGGTGATTAAATGTAAGCATAGGCCGGGCGCGGTGGCTCACGCCTGTAATCCCAGCACTGTGGGAGGCCGAGGCGGGTGGATCACGAGGTCAAGAGATCGAGACCATCCTGGTCAACATGGTGAAACCCCGTCTCTACTAAAACTACAAAAAATTAGCTGGGCATGGTGGCGCGTGCCTGTAGTCCCAGCTACTCAGCAGGCTGAGGCAGGAGAATTGCCTGAACCCAGGAGGCGGAGGTTGTGGTGAGCCGAGATTGCGCCATTGCACTCCAGCCTGGGTAACAAGAGCGAAACTCCGTCCCAAAAAAAAAAAAAAAACGTAAACATAAACTCTTAGGACAGTACATGGCACAGGATGAGAATAGTCTGGGTTTTTTTGTTTTGTTTTGTTTTTTGTTTGTCACCCAGGCTGGAGTGTGGTTTCGTGATCTTGGCTCGGGCGGGCTCAAGCGATTTTCCTGCCTCAGCCTCCCGAGTAGCTGGGTTACAGGTGTGTGCCATCATGCCCTGGCTAATTTTTGTACTTTTAGTAGAAATGGGGTTTCACCAGGTCGGCCAGGCTGGTCTCAAACTCCTGACCTCAGGCGATCTTCCCACCTCAGCCTCCCAAAATGCTGGAATTACAGGTGTGAGCCACCGTGTCTGAAATTTAGCCATTACTAGAGATCCGGGAAGCTCTTTTTTCCTCTATGTATAGAGGAGTTGGCCTACTGAGGAACTCTACCACCAATCAGCCCATGCTATGACTAAGTTTCTGGAGTCAGTCTACCTCTAAATGTGTCCATGGATCTATCTGAAGGACATAGAGTAGCAAGCATGGCTTCATGCATCTCTATACAAAGTGTTTTCATTTCATTTCCTATTGCTGCTGTAATGAATTCTGGAGGCTCTAGGGGAGAATCCGCTTTCTTGCCTTTTCCGTCTTCTGCAGGCAGCTTGCATTTCTTGGCTTGTAGCCCTTGCTTTGTTTCCATCGTCACATCTCCTCTTCTTGCTTTCAACATCCTGCCTCCCCTTTAGAAGATTCATGTGACTACTTGGGCCCACTGGCTAATGCAAGATGATCGTCCCCTCTCCAGATCCTTAATTTAGTCCCATCTACAAAATCCGTTTGACCGTGTAAAATAACATATACTCAGGTTCTAGAAACTATAAGGTGGACATCTTTGAGGAGGAAGTGTCATTATTTGCTTACCACACTGGACAAGGAGTTTATCCTAGTTGCGTGGACATATTTCCCTGAATTGTACGGAGGTAATGTAAACCATTTTCTCACTAATGCTCTTTTCCCAAAGAATAACACTGGGAAAGATAAATGCCAGCCTTTGAAAAGACAGAGAGAGACAGGATGAGTATACCATTTTTCTTATGTGAGTGAAGAAATGGTGATAAGAATGGCTACTTTCTGAGAATATGCAAGGACTATCTAACTAAACCTTTGCAGTTTTAAGGGCTTGATGACATAGAAGTCACAGTAGCAACTCCCTAGAGGAGTAGAATTTTGGCAAACAGTGACCTTGGACCTGGAAGTAGGCTGCATGGCCTCTTTGCACTTTCCCATATGCTTCCAGATCCCACATGATAGTGACAAATGATCGTGTTATGGCGAGACACCTAAGAACACAAGCTCTGGAGTCAGCCAAGACCCATGTTGCTCTGCTAGCTCTGCTGTTTACTAACTGGGTGACATTGGATGACTTGCTTAGCGTCTCTAGACTAAGTTTTCTCATCTGTAAAATGGGGATCTTAATAGTTCACAGATTTGCTATTGGGATTATCCGAGATAATATATGCAAAGTGCTTAGCATAGTGTCTGACACGGTAATTACTACTCAGTAAATTATTATTATAATAACTCGAATAAATACGAGGAAATATAAAATAGAATTGCACCACCTAACACAACAACGTATTCTACAATCCCCTGTAAATCTCTCCCCAAAGTCCCCTTCATCACAGCAACTACCCTCCCAAATTGCTCTTCTTCGTCTCTTTGGAAACTCCTACCCTTTCTGGGTCTCCTCTCCTCGCTTTTGGAATAATTTCTGTCAGGCATCTTCTGTACGGTTTCTTACTTAGGCTTCTTCCATTCTGTTTCTCTGCCTATTTAACTGATGAGTGTAACAAAGGCACAATCTTGAGTCACAAAAATATCCCTTTAAAAGGAGCTGAAAGTGGTAGAAGCAGGTCGTGAATACTTACCTTGGTCTCTTTTTGTCCTATGGAGTTCTATTTATTTATTTTTTTTCACTCTGTTGCCCAGCTTGGAGTGCAGTGGCGCGATCTCGGCTCACTGCAACCTCCGCCTCCCCGGCTCAAGCAATTCTCCTGTTTCAGTGTCCCGAGTGGCTGGGATTATAGGCACCCACCACCACGCCCAGTTAATTTTTGTACTTTTAGTAGAGACAGGGTTTCACCATGTTGGCCAGGCTGGTCTTGAACTCCTGACCTCAGGTGATCTGCTCACCTTGGCTTCCCAAAGTTTTGGGTTGGGATTATGGGAGTGAGCCACTGTGCCTGGCCTTTCTTCTTCTTCTTTTTATTTTTTTATTTAATTTAATTTATTTATTTATTTAAGAGATGGGGTTTTACCATGTTGGCCAAGCTGGTCTCGAACTCCTGGCCTCAAGTGATTCAACCACCTCAGCCTCCCAAAGTGCTGGGATTACAAGTGTGAGCCACTGCGCCTGGCCTTCTTCTTTTTTTTTAGATGGAGTCTCGCTCTGTCACCCAGACTGGAGTGCAGTGGCATGATCTCAACTCACTTCAACCTCTGCTTCTCTGGTTCATTCTCCTGCCTCAGCCACCTAAGTAGCTGGAATTACAGGCACCTGCCACCTAATTTTTTGTATTTTTAGTAGAGACGGGGTTTCAACATGTTTGCCAGGATCGTCTCAATCTCCTGACCTTGTGACCCACCTGCCTTGGCTTCCCAAAGTGCTGGGATTACTAGTGTGAGCCACTGCACCTGCCCTTTCTCTGTTTTCTCTCCCTTCCTTCCTTCCTTCCTTCCTTTCTCTTTCTTTCTTTCTTTTGTTCATTCGTTTGTTCTTTTTCTTTTTTTTGAGATGCAGGTTCACTCTGTCACCCAAGCTGAAGCACAGTGGTGTGATCTCAGCTCACTGCAACCTCCGCCTCCCAGGCTCAAGCAATTCTCGTGCCTCAGCCTCCCAAGTAGCTGGGATTACAGGCACATGCCACCTCACCCAACTAATTTTTGTATTTTTAGTAGAGACGGACTTTCACCATGTTGGCCAGGCTGGTCTCGAACTTCTCCTTTTTTTTTTCAGTCTTTCACATGATTTTATTTTCTTCCTTCAATCATAATAATATGATATCCAAATTTTGTCTTAACCGGTAGATCTGTAAACACAGGCTTATCCATCCCACTTACAGGCAAGGCAAACGCTGCTTCTTTTTTTTTTTTTTTTGAGACAGAGTCTCGCTCTGTTGCTAGGTGCGAGGCTAGAGTGCAGTGGCGTGATCTTGGCTCACTGTAATCTGCCTCCTGGCTTCAAGCAATTCTCCAGCCTCAGCTTCCCAAATAGCTGGGACTACAGGCTCGCACCACCACGCCAAGCTAATATTTGTATTTTAGTAGAGATGGGGTTTCATCATGTTGGCCAGGATGGTCTCAATCTCTTGACCCTGTGATCCGCCCGCCTCGGCCTCCCAAACTGCTGGGATTACAGGCGTGAGCCACTGCGCCCGGCCAAGTGCTGCTTCTTAAAATAGTCCCACCACGGACCCTCTGATCATCTGACCCAAGTTGCCCCCTTGCCTGGCTTTATCCTCACTATATTGTGCGGTCACTTCATTGAATCTCATCCCATACTTTAACTTTTCCGTGGCTTCCATGATTTTGCCATGTTTTTCACACAGAATGTGTCTGACCTTTACTGCATTGCCACCACCTTTGGGACCTTGAGCCTTCTTGTCAGCACTGTCACTTCCAGAGGCTGTTCCCCCTTTCCCTGATTTTCCAGAACCACATTTTCCTTTGGGCGGCATCTTGGAAACTCGCTGTTGAACTCTCTGGTCTCGAACTTCTGACCTCAAGTGATCTGCCTGCCTTGGCCTCCCAAAGGGCTGGGGTTACAGAACTGTCAACTTCATTTTTTATACTCATACTCTTCCAGCTTACAACCTTGTTCAGGTGTGCCAAATGTTTGGAGAACCATATAAATTGAGTTTATTTGTATTCAGTTTGGAATTCTGAAACATTTATTAAACTCTTTGATCGATGTCGACTAGGGAAACATGCATCTGCTCAATAGTGACTGCTCTGAAAAAGTCCTTGTTAGCTACTAGCTACAGGTTTCCTCTATCCAAGGAGGACATCTAGAGGCTAATTGTGATGTGTAGACTTTCCAGGAATGCTTTCCAAATTGTTTTCTCCACAGATCCAGTCATAAATCATAAATCACTGATCCAATTAGTCTAACTAGAATAAATATTAAAGTATAGCTACAGACCTAACGAGGCTACGTTTATTTTCCAGGCACAGTAGAAGTACCTTAAGGTTACAGAAGAATTTTAAATGTGATGAGTGGGGAGAAGAGCTGTAAAGACAATTTGGGGGCTAGGCATGGTGGCTCACCTCTGTAATCCCAGCACTTTGGGAGGCTGAGGCAAGTGGATCACTTGGAAAAAAACCCATCTCTACTAAAAATACAAAAATTAGCTGGGCGTGGTGGCATATGCCTGTAACCCCAGCTCCTCGGGAGGCAGGAGAATCGCTTGAACCCGGGAGGAACAGGTTGCAGTGAGGTGAGATTGTGCCACTGCACTCCACCATGGAAACACAGTGAGACTCTGTCCACCCCCTGCCCAAAAAAAAGAGATAAAAGAAAAATTTGTACCAATTATGGGTTCAGAAATTATTTTAATGCTTCTAATTTTTAAATGGTGATTGTATCAAGAAACTAAAGTTTATTATTAGCATTCCATAGGCCCTCTTTTCCTGCTGCCTAACTTGCCTAATGTCTTAGGATTACTTATTTCTTCAACACTTTCTTCCATTTCTATAATATATTCCTATATAAGAGATTCCTATATATTAACTTAGATTAGTATTCCAATTGTATTAACTCAGGAAATAATTGTGAAACTGATGGTCAATATTCGCTGCCTAAATTTTACAGGTGATTCTTATTTTGACAGTTTTCAGCTATATTTCAAGTGGGAGTCTTACAGGTGTTGAAGATAGAAGATGAAAAAGGTGTTTTATGCCGTAGCCTCCAAAATCAGTCAATTCTGCCATATTTATTGGTCAAAGCAAACCACAGGACCAGACCAGGTTCAAGGAAAAGAGAAACAGACTATACACTGAACCACACTGGATGTCATCATAAGTTATTCTTCTCTTTCTCAGGGGAAATGATTTTAAAGCACAGAGGTAATTTGAACTCATGAAATTGAAGTTGAATTGCAAATAAGTTACAGTTTTATTTTATTTTATGAGACAAGTTCTTACTCTGTCTCCCAGGCTGGAGTGCAGTGGCCCAATCACAGCTCACTGCAGCCTCAAACTCCTGGGCTCAGATGATCCTCTTGCCTCAGCCTCCCAGGTAGCTGGGACTACAGGCACACACCACCACACTTGGGCTAATTTTTTGTCTTTTTTGTGGTGACAGGATTTCAACATGTTGCCCAGGCTAGTCTTGAACTCCTGGGCTCAAGTGATCTGCCCACCTCAGCCTCTCAAAGTGCCAGAATTACAGGCGTGAGCTACTGCACACAGCCTGTTACAGTTTTCGTACTGAAACGGAAAGTCTTGTTTAATTTGGCTGTCTTTTTCCGGTGACACTTTTTTCTTTTTCTTTTTTTTAAGTTCTGAAGCAGCCTTATTTCCAAAAAAAATGAGTCATTTTTTTCCACTGTGGTTTTTTGTTGCAACCTACATGTAACAGTGGGCAACTCGAGCTGTTCCGTTCATTCCCCTCTCCCCTTTAAGGCTACTTATGGCCTCTTTAAAGATCATCACATAGTTTTGAAGAAATGGCACATTAATTTTTTGTTTTACTGTAATCCATTTCTCTATTCTCATTTTCAGTATGATTTGCAAATTAGGAATGAACATTCTTCTCATCCTATGCTTTGAAAATATGATGTTACGGCACTCAACATTTTAACAACTTTTCTGTGGCAGTCTTCAATGATAGTCATCTTATAAGCACATGTCTAAATAGGCTATCTTCTTCCATTTCTGTCAAAAGCCTCAAGTGTTTCTGCATGTTGTTAAAAAAAACTGAAAACTCACCAAAAACTTTTATTATTATCTTAGTCTGTTTGAGCTGCTATGAAAAGATACCTTAGACTGGATAATTTATAAGCTACAGGGCTGTGCGCAGGACTCATGCCTATAATCCTAGCACTTTGGAAGGTTGGGGTGGGTGAATCACTTGAGGTCAGGGATTTGAGACTGGCCAACCCCGTTTCTACTAAAAATACAAAATTTAGTCAGGTGTAGGCAGACGCCTTGTAGTCCCAGCTATTTGGAAGGCAGAGGCAGGAGAATTGCTTGAACCTGGGAGGCAGAGGTAGCAGTGAGCCAAGATCGCACCACTGCACTCTGTCCTGGGCAACAGAGTGAAACTCCGTCTCAAAAAAATAAAATCAAACAAACAAATAAACAACAGGTTTTATTGCTCATAGCTCTGGAGGCTAGGAAGTCCAAGATCATGGGGCCGGCAGATTTAGTGTCTGATGAGGGCTCACTCTGGTATGTTCTTGCTGTGTCCTCACATCACAGAAGAGTCCAGCAGCTTACTCAGACCCTTTTATAAGAGTGTTAAACACATTAATAAGAGCTAGTCTTCACGACGTAATCAACCCCTAAAAGCACCCCCTCTTAATACTATTGCACTGGGGATTAGGTTTCAATCCCCAGTACACAAACATTCAGGCCACAAGTAAACAAATCATACATTGTCTTCATCCATTTTGTACTGCTATAACAGAATACCACAGACTGGGTAATTATAATAAACAGAAATTTATTGGCTCAGAGTTCTAGAGTCTGGGAAGTCCAACACCAAGCAGCCAGCATGTTTTTTTTTTGTTTTGTTTTTTTTTTTTTTGAGACGGAGTTTCACTCTTGTTACCCAGGCTGGAGTGCAATGGCGCAATCTCGGCTCACCGCAACCTCCGCCTCCTGGGTTCAGGCAATTCTCCTGCCTCAACCTCCTCAGTAGCTGGGATTACAGGCACACACCACCATGCCCAGCTAATTTTTTGTATTTTTAGTAGAGACGGGGTTTCACCATGTTGACCAGGATGGTCTCGATCTCTTGACCTCGTGATCCACCCGCCTCGGCCTCCCAAAGTGCTGGGATTACAGGCTTGAGCCACCGCGCCCGGCCTGCAGCCAGCATGTTTTGAGGGCCTCCCTGCTGCTTTGTTCCATGGCAGAATGTAGAAGGAGCGAGAGTGAGAGACCAAGAGGGGCCAAACTTGCTTTTATAACAAACCCACTCTCACAATAATGAAATTAATCACCTCCTATTAGACCCTATCTCTCAACACAGTAGCATTGGGGATTAAATTTCCAACACATAGGCCGGGCGAGGTGGCTTAACGCCTGTAATCGCAGCACTTCGGGAGGCCAAGGCTGGTGGATCACCTCAGGTCGGGAGTTCAAGACCAGCCTGACCAATACGGAGAAACCCCGTCTCTAATACTGAAAAATACAAAATTAGCCTGGCGTGGTGGCACATGCCCCAGCTACTCAGGAGGCTGAAGCAGGAGAATCACTTGAATCTGAGAGGCAGAGGTTGCAGTGAGCCAAGCTTGCACCATTGCACTCCAGCCTGGGCAACAAGAGTGAAACTCCATCTCAAAATAAAAAGTTTCCAACACAAAAACTCTAGGGGACACATTCAAATCATAGCATTCTGCCCCTGGCCCCCTAAATTCATGTTTTTCTCACAATGCAAAACACATTCATTCCATCCCAATAGTCCCCATTGTCTTTTTTCAGCATCAACTCAAAAATCCAAAGTCCAGAGTCTCATCTAAACCACATATGAATGAGACTTAAGGCGAGATTTGTCCTGAGGTAAATTCCTCTCCCACTGTGAGCCTATGAAATTAAAAAACTAAGTTTTTTTTCAAAATGCAATGGTGTGACAGGCATAGAATAGGCATTCTCATTCCAAATTGGAGAAATGGGCAAGAAGAAAGGGGTAACTGGTCCCAAGTCAGTCCAGAATCCAACAGGGAAAACAATATTATTTTTTAAAGCTGGGGAATAGGCCAGGCATGATGGCTCCTGCCTGCAATCCCAGCACTTTGGGAGGCCGAGGTGGGTGGACTGCCTGAAGTCAGGAGTTCGAGACCAACCTGGCCAATGTGGTGAAACTCTCTCTCTACTAAAAATACAAAAAATTAGCCAGATGGGTGGCAGGCACCTGTAATCCCAGCTACTAGAAAGGCTGAGGCAGGAGAATCGCTTGAGCCCAGGAGGCAGAGGTTGCAATGAGCTGAGATCATGCCATTGCACTCCAGCCTGAGTGACAGAGCAAGACTCCGTCTCAAAAACAAAACAAACAAAAGGATGGGGAATAGTCAGTCTCCTTGTACTCCATGTCCCGTATCCAGGGCACATGGAGGCAGGGGTTGGGCTTCCAAGGCCTTGGGCAGTAACCCTCACGTGTTGGAGTCTTGTACCTACAGATTTTCTAGTCTGCAGTTGACCACTGGAGGCTCTACGGTTCTGGGTTTCAAAAAAATTATTTGAAACTTTTTTAAAATCCAAAGTCCCTAAGAGTTTGGAAAATTTATTGTTGTTGTTGTTCCTGTGATTCAAGACATGACTTGATAGACTTTAGAAAGTGTGAGTGTTAGCCGGGCGCAGTGGCTCAAGCCTGTAATCCCAGCACTTTGTGAGGCCGAGGCGGGTGGATCACAAGGTGAAGAGATCGAGACCATCCTGGTCAACATGGTGAAACCCCGTCTCTACTAAAAATACAAAAAATCAGCTGGGCATGGTGGCACGTGCCTGTAATCCCAGCGACTCAGGAGGCTGAGGCAGGAGAATTGCCTGAACCCAGGAGGAGGAGGTTGCGGTGATCGCGCCATTGCACTCCAGCCTGGGTAACAAGAGCGAAACTCCGTCTCAAAAAAAAAAAAAAAAAAAAGAAAGTGTGAGTGTTGGTAGGACCTGTCAGAATCAGCCCTCTATTATGAGCGGTCAACCCATCTGTCATCAAACTTCCCCTTTTGTTTGCAAATAAGACATTTAGTTGCAACCTCTGAATCAGGAAATATAACTTTATTCAGTTTCATGGAACAATCAAGGAATGCGTGTTAATCCATGTTAGTTTTTGTGATATGCCCAAATCAATTCAGCAGCAACTATTTTAGACTGAGCATTGGTGTCTTTTGAGGGCATGCAAAAATTTCTCATTGTTGCAGAAGTACTTACCTTTCTCATTTTGGACTTGTGAGATTTATTCTTCATGTTAGAACTTACACTGTCCAGCCCCAAATTATTTCCTGCAAATTGTGTGGTATGCTGTTTTGGTTATTTGCCTCTTTAATCCTGTCATATAGGTCTTTCTATCTATATTGCATTAAAACAACACAGTGGCTTAGTCTTGTTTTGCAATGATGTCAAGGTAATGCTGGCATAGGTATTGTAATTGTTCTTTTTCATTATCTGAATTTTTAGAAAACATGGTCACAGGCCAGGCACGGTGGCCCACGCCTGTAATCCCAACACTCGGGGAAGCCAAGGCAGGCGGATCACAAGGTCAGGAGTTCGAGACCAGCCCAACTAACATGGTGTAAATCCCGTCTCTACTAAAAATACAAAAATCAGCAGGTGTGGTGGCATGCACCTGTAATCCCAGCTACTCAGGAGGCTGAGGCAGGAGAGTTGCTTGAACCTGGGAGGCAGAGGTTGCAGTGAGCCAAGATTATACCACTGTACTCCAGCCTGGACAACAAATTGAGACTCCACCTCAAAAAAAAAAAAAAAAAAAAAGAAAGAAAGAAAACAAACATGGTCACAATATTAAAAGTTAAACTAGCTGGGCATGATGGCTCATGCCTGTAATCCCAACACTTTGGCAGGCTGAGGCAAGCAGATCACCTGAGGTCAGGAGTTCGAGACCAACCTTACCAACATGGAGAAACCCCGTCTCTACTAAAAATATAAAATTAGCCAGGCATGATGGTGCATGCTTGTAATCCCAGCTACTTGGGAGGCTGAAGCAGGAGAATCACTTGAACCTAGAAGGCAGAGGAGAGGTTGCCATGAGCCGAGATTTCGCCATTGCACTCCAGCCTGGGCAACAAATGCAAAACATTGTCTCAAAAAAAAAAAAATTAAACTAGTACTATCTTGATACAAAACACAATAGTTAATCCACAGGCAAAGTCAAAGACAAAATATTACAAAGTACATAAATAACCCACTTAAACTGCATCCCTTGGAGTAAGGCCACAGTGGAAGATCTGTTCTTGCGAACTGTTAATCAGTGACCAACATCAGCCTGGGGAGCTGAGCGGGGAGCAGCAACTATAGAAGGCAGATAATTTATATTGAATCTATTTGACGCTAACAACAGTGATGCTTTCAGCCTCTATTTTTGGGGACATCACATGGCTTTTGCACTGGGACTTTTTCTGTTGCCGGCAAGGGGCTTCCCAGGACCTGGGATTTTCGTGCCGGGCCACTCCTTTCACATAGTTGCCTTTCTCGCTCTATTCAGATGCTCACACAAGATTGTTACTCTGTGGGGACACTCTATTCAGCCTACTTGGACTCTAACATTTCTTCCTCCTGGCTGAATGTCCTCCCAACATGGATTCTCCTTTACCCTGCCTGGAGTGTCCCTCTCTGTATAGTGCTTAAAACACAAACAAAAAGATGTAGACTAGACTAGAATAGAAAATAATGGTATATCACAGTAAGAGTAAGGATTATAGGCAGGCACAGTGTCTCATGCCTGTAACCTCGATGCTTTGGGAGGCAGGCTGGGAGGATCCCAGGAATTTGAGACCAGCCTGGGCAACATAGGGAGACCCTGTCTCTAAAAAAATTTAAAAATTGACTGGGTGCAGTGGCTCACTCCTGTAAGCCCAGCAATTTGGGAGGCTAAGGTGGGAGGATCACCTTGAGGTCAGAAGTTCAAGATCAGCCTGGCCAACATGGTGAAACCCCATCTTTATTAAAAACACAAAATTAGCTGGGCATGGTGGTACGTGCCTGTAACTTCAGCTACTCGAAAGGCTGAAGCAGGAGAATCAGTTGAACATGGGAGGCAGAGGTTTCCATGAGCTGAGATTGTGCCACTGCCCTCCAGCCTGGGCGACAGATTGAAATTCTGCCTCAAAAAAAAAGCTTAAAAATTATCTGAGCATGATAGTGTACACCTGTGGTCCCAGCTAGTTAGGAGGGTAAGGCAGAAGGAATTCCTTGAGCCTAGGAGGTCAAGGCTGCAGTGAGCTATGATCACACCACTGTACCCCAACCTGGGTGACAGAGCTCACCTGAGCCTAGAAGTCCAGGCTGCAATGGACTATGACCGTGTCACTACACTCCAGCCTGGGTGACAGAGTGAAACACCATCTTAAAAAAAAAAAATTTCCTAGGGCCGGGCGCGGTGGCTCACGCCTGTAATCCCAGCACTTTGGGAGGCCGAGGCGGGTGGATCAC
>NW_022436965.1:11402100-11408164 GCF_009761245.1 Sapajus apella
AAAAAAAAAAAAAAGAAAAAAAAAAGAAAAAACAAGGTAATGAGAAATTTGAGGAGATCCACCTAAATGACCTCATTTCAACTTGATTACTTCGTAAGAACTCAATTTCCAAATTCGGTCACATTGCAAAGTATTAGGGCTAGGACTTCAAAATATGAATTTTGTGGGAGGCACAATTCAGCCCACCCACGATGCCAAGCTTCCTCATAGCATGGTGGTCCCAGGTGCTGAGAGAACAGGAGCAAATGCCACAGGGCCCCCCGAGTTCTCAGCTACAAAACCCTTACAACCTTACTTCCACCATATTGTTAGTCAAAGCAGTCACAAAGCCAGGACAGATTTAAAGGGTTTGGGAAATAGATTTTACCTCTTTTTTTCTTTTTCTTTTCCCTTTTTTTTTTTTTTTTTTTTTTGAGCCGGGGTCTTGTTTTTTTGCCAGGCTGGAATGCAGTGGCACAATCTCGGCTCACTGCTGCAACCTCTGCCTCCTGGGTTCAAGTGATTCTTCCGCCTAGCCTCCCTGGTAGCTGGGACCACAGGTGCATGCCACCACACCTGGCTGATTTTTGTATTTTTGTATTTTTATTATTTTTTAAAATTTTTGTCTTGCCTCATGGCCCAGAAACAATAATTTTTGCATTTTTAGTAGAGACGGGGTTTCACCATTTGGGCCAGGATGGTCTCGATCTCTTGACCTCGTGATCCTCCAGCCTTGGCCTCCCAAAGTGCTGGGATTACAAGCGTGAGCCACAGTGCCTGGCCAGATTTTGCCTCTTGATAAAAAGACCAGCAAGTTTGGGCACAGTGGCTCACGCCTGTAATCCCAGCATTTTGGGAGGCCGAGGCGGGTGAGTCACTAGGTCAGGAGTTAGAGACTAGCTTGCCAGCCTGGCCAACATGGTGAAACCCTGTCTCTACTCAAAATACAAAAAATTAGCTGGGTGAAGTGGTGGGTGCCTGTAATCCCAGCTACTCAGGAGGCTGAGGAGGAGAATTGCTTGAACCCAGGAGGCGGAGGTTGCAGTGAGCCAAGATTGTGCCACTGCACTCCAGCCCAGGAGACTCTGACTTAAAAAAAAAAAAAAAGCCAGGCTAGGTGGCTGACGCCTGTAATCCCAGCCCTTTGGGAGGCCAAGGTGGGTGAATCACATCACGAGGTCAGGAGTTTGAGACCAGCCTGCCAGCCTGGCCAACATGGTAAAACCCCGTGTGTACTGAAAATACAAAAAATTAGCTGGGCCTAGTGGTGGGTGCCTGTAATCTCAGCTACTCAGGAGGCTGAGGCAGAAGAATTGCTTGGACCTGGGAGGCGGAGGCTGCAGTGAGCCAAGATCATGCTACTGCTCTCCAGCCCGGGAGACTCTTTCTCAAAAAAAAAAACGCCATGCTCGGTGGCTCATGCCTGTAATCCCAGCACTTTGGGAGCCCAAGGCAGGCAGATCACCTGAGGTTGGGAGTTTGAGAGGAGGAGAATCGCTTGAACCCAGGAGGCGGAGGTTGCAGTGAGCCAAGATCGTGCCACTGCACTCAGCTTGACCAACATGGTGAAACTCCGACTCTATTAAAAAATAATAATAATAAATAAATACAATAAAAGAGCAGCAAAATATTATGGCCATGTTTTCAACCTACCACAGGGCTTTAACTTTTTTTTTGTTGGTCTGGCTGGTCTTGAACTCCTGAACTCAGGTGATCTACCTGCCTCGGCCTCCCAAAGTGCTGGGATTAAAGGCGTGAGCCACCGGCTTGCCTTTAACTTTTTTCATAATTAACTAGCTATACAGCCTTGGGCTATGACAAAAGCATAGATTCTTAGAAACAGAAAGGACCCAGGCCAATCTTAACTCCCACTACTAAATACATTTCCTCTGCCCTCTGCCACCCCCAGTTCCTCTTCTCTTCCCCTTTGATGAGATGTTCCTGATTAAGCTCATCAAGCCTCTGTGCCGCTTAGGCTGTTTCCTCTCACTTGAAAGCCAATACTCCCTCCCCCTGCCCCATCTTTTTATTGAAGTATAGTGTTCATACAGAAAAGTGCATATGCTTACCCACTAAATAGGTACAATTATTATGTTCTAATTAAAAATTATTTAAACAGAAAAGTATTTATGTGTGTACAGTTGACCCCTGAACAACACTGGTTTGAACTAGAAGGGTGCAGTTATATGCAGATTTTTTTGCTTTTTTTTTTTTTTTAGAGAGACGGGAGTTCATCATCTTGGCCATGGTGGTCTTGAACTCCCGACCTCATGATCCACCCGCCTCGGCCTCCCAAAGTACTGGGATTACAGGCTGAGCCACCGCGCCCAGCTATATGCAGATTTTTAAAATCAAAGATGGATGGCTTCCAGCAATGTGAAATGTGCACAAACATAAGTCAACTTTTTGTACAGGAGGGTTCTGCAGGGCACACTGGGCAACTTGAGTATGCAGGAATTTTGGTATATGTGGGGGGTCCTAGAAGCAATCCCTCATGTGTACGGAGGCACAACTGTATATATATGCAAGCATGCACACACATATCTAAATCACAGAAAATATATATCTCTCTCATAAGTTTACTGCTTGACAGACTTCGCAAGGTAAACACTTCATGTCCTCAGCATCCGAAAGCAGAACATTACCATTACCTCAGAAGCCCTATTGATGTCTGGGTCCAAATTTCTTCATTTTATAAGGGCACCAGTTACATTGGATGATCTCATTGATTATCTCTGTAAAGATCCTGTTTCCAAAGAAATTCACTTTCTGTGATTCTAGGAGTTGGGGCTTCAACATAACTTTTTGAGGGACACAATTCAACCCATCTAAATGGGGCACATTAGAATTCAAGACATCTGAGATTTGATGAAATCATGATTATAATCCATTTTTGCATAAGCTAGTTTGAGTTGACTACCTGGTATAATCACAATGCAACCAATACAATCAGTACAAATGCCCTGGTGCAACCACGTTCGCTTAATGCGAATTACTTACACATAATTGGTAAATTGGAGAACGGTGTCAGTAGGACAAGTAAGTTGCGTTATTTCATTTGGACTTTTCTCAGCATGTTCATATTCTGAAGAGGTATGTAATAAACATTCTCATAATTAGAGAAGGCTTTTAGCAATTTGTGAAGACTTAAAATGAACCCTGCAGAAGTGCCATCTTTATTGGGAATACAAGTGCCTTCCTTCAGTGAATAAGCGGCTAGTTTAGTAGCTTCAGGAACCACCAAACTTTGTATTGAGCTATCTAGAAAGCTGCCAAGAGCAGATGAAGAAGCTGCAAAGACAATTTCCTGTGTTCTCCTTTTAGAGGGTCTTCCAGACCTTCCTCAGGACCCTTGTTTCCTCTGCACTTCATAAGTGCATCTCTTGTGGCTCTGCTTTCTGCAAAAAAGGGCAAGCTAAATTTGTTTCTCAATGTTCCCTAAAATGCAGTGCTCTTTCCATTTTGCTGAGCTAACTCCTCCTGGTCTCTTAACTTACCTCTTCTCCTTTGCCTGCACCTGGGAGAAGTTCCATATCTCCTCAATTACCTCACCTTCAAATGGTTATGTGTTTCCATAGCAACCCCTTATTCCCCGTTCCCCATCATCAACACTTAGTACAGGTTTTTGTAATTACTTGTTTGATGGCTGTCTTCCTCACTGGAGTAGAAGCGGGGGTCTTATTCACCAGCGTATCCCCAGTAACTAGTATAGCGCCTGGTATACACAAAGTGCTCATTAAATATGAATTAAATATGCTGAGCACGGTGGCTCGTGCCTGTAATCCCAGCACTTTGGGAGGCAGAGGCAGGGGCATCACTTGAGGCCAGGAGTTTGAGACCAACCTGGCCCACAAGGTGAAACCCCATCTCTACTAAAAAAGATTAATGTGGTGTAGCGGTTGGCACCTGTAATCTCAGCTACTCAGGAGGCTAAGGTAGGAAAATCACTTGAACCTGGGAGGCTGAGGTTTCAGTGAGCTGATATGGTGTCACTGTGCTCCAACTGCACCGCAGAGCAAGACTCTGTCTCAAATAATAATAAAAATTAAATACTCTTTCCCTGCTGCTGCCGAGTCGTGCGAAGGCGGAGGCTTGGGTGCATTCAAGAACCAGCTTCACCTGTAATCTGCCGCCATGGCTGAGGGAGGCATTGCTGCTGGAGGTATTGTGGACGTTAATACTGCTTTACAAGAGGTGCTGAAGACCGCCCTCATCCACGAGGGCCTAGCACGTGGAATTCGCAAAGTTGCCAAAGCCTTAGACAAGTGCCAAGCCCATCTTTGTGCACTTGCATCCAACTGTGATGAGCCTATGTACGTCAAGTTGGTGGAGGCCCTTTGTGCTAAACACCAAATCAACCTAATTACGGTTGATGACAACAAGAAACTAGAGGAATGGGTCGGCCTCTGTAAAACTGACAGAGGGGAAAATCTGTAAAGTGGTGGTTGCAGTTGTGTGGTAGTTAAGGATTAGGCAAGGAGTCTCAGGCCACGATGTCATCGAAGAGTCCTTCAAATGCAAGAAATGAAGAAATCAATCTTTGGCACCCAAAATAATAATAATAAAACAGAACATTGGAAATCTCAGTTTTCTATCTTTTGATAATTTGGTTGTAGTAATTTGCTAGGGCTGCCGTAACAAAGTAACACAGACTGGGTGACTTAAACAACAGAAACTTATTTTGTCACAGTTCTGGAAGCTGGAAGTCCAAGATCAAGGTTGGTTTCTCCTGAGACCTCTCCTGGGTTTGTAGATGGCTACCTGCTCCCTGTGTCTTCACAAGGTCTTCCCTCTGTGTGTGTCTGTATCCAGATTTCCACTTCTTATAAGGACACCAGTCCGATTGAATTAGGGAGCACCCTAATGGACTCATTTTAAGTTGGTCACTTCTTTAAAGACCCTATCCCCAAATACAGTCACATTCTGAAGTACTGCAGGTTAGGACTTCAGTATTTAAATTTTGTGTTGGGGGACACAGTTGAGATCATAAGGGTCTTATGGAGGAGAACTGAGGCACTCCAACTGGCAGCAGTACCCACGGCCGGACATGTGCATGCTGTCATAGCGTACCTGCTAGCTCAGCCAATGCTGTAACATGAACCAAGGTGAGATCAGCAGAACTGTCCAGTCAATCCATAGAATTGCAAGAAGTAATAAATCACTGCTGTTTTAAGCCGATAGGTTTTGTGGAGTGTTTTGTTATACAGCAATAGAGAATTGAAACAACCCATTTTACATAAATAATAAACTAGGCCCAGGCCCACTACACTACAGTTAGTGATAGGTTACATGTTAAATGGATTGTTTAGTCAGCTATTTCATTATTACCTTTGAAAGGGAAATGAGTACAAATTTATTAATTTTAAATGAATAGATATTATGGCTACTGGTAACGTTTATACAGCACTTGGCCAATTGTTTGAAATAGTCCCTTAATAATTTATAAGTTTTTTTAAATCAAAGAAATATTGAATCATACACTCTCGGGTGTATGATTGGGAACAAGAGGTCCTTTACGCTGTCTCCCTACTTTCAAAGACTAATTCTGTGCCAGCGAGATAAGAATCTTCTAACTCCTCCTCCTCCTCATTATCTCAACCAAAAAGACTTTTAAAGTGTCAATCTGTAAATGGAAATGTACTTGGCACTCTATTTATTTAAAGGTTTAATACAACAACACAGAGACAAATCACATAAACAAAGTCCAAAGAACTGCATACATAAATAATTTAAGAAAAATGCTGGCTACGCCTGTAATCCTGTACAGTGGGAGGCCAAGGTGGGCAGATCACAAGGTCAGGAGTTCGAGACCAGCATGGCCAATATGGTGAAACCTGTCTCTACTAAAAAATACAAAAATCAGTTGGATGTGGTGGTGTGTGCCAGTAATCCCAGCTACTCAAGAGGCCAAGGCAGGAGAATCAGTTGAACCCGGGAGGTGGAGGTTGCAGTGAGCTGAGATCATGCCACTGCACTCCAGCCTGGGTGACAGGGTGAGACTCCATCTCAAAGAAAAAAGAAAAAAAAGAAAACTGCTATACATAAAATTACAATAGAAGTTTTTTTTTTTTGTTTTTTTTTTTTT
>NW_022436965.1:11413164-11433578 GCF_009761245.1 Sapajus apella
GAGATCGCGCCATTGCACCCCAGCCTGGGTAACGAGCGAAACTCCGTCTAAAAAAAAAAAGATTAGATTTGTTCTGTTTAGTTACATGGTAGAATTAGAACTGGGGTGAAACAGGTGGAAGTTTCAGAGGAACATTTTTCAGTTTATCCTTAGGAAGAATGTTTTAATAATTAGAACCCTTCGAAAGAAATGGATACCCTCACTGGAATTACTGAAGAGTGGATTCCAGGGGATTAGCCTAGATGACCTCTAAGTCTCTTTCCAACTCTATGACACTGAGTCATGTGTCAAAACAAAACATATTTGAGGGATGTAGAGGAAGGTAAGTGAATTTTATAATGAAAGAATTATCACCAGCTGTGGTTGTTTGAGGTCTGTACTGAGTAGAGTCCAAAGAAACTGTTAGGTCTGTATTAATAAGCCTGAGGTTCTCTTATCAAGGAGGCAGGATCTGAATAGAATCCTGAAGGGCATAGTAGAATCCTATAAGGGGAGTCACCCAAGACTTATACCAGGGAGAATTATTGCCAAAGTCATAGCTAAATGGGATACATCTAAGAAATGAGCTAATTGGATAAAGCATGTATGCCTGCCATAGAATGGGTGGAAGTTGGAGGAACAGGAGATGGAAGAACATTAGGCAATTATAATTCAGGCTATCCTGGAAAATAACTTTGAAATGTTAGGTGAAATGTTTATTTTATTTTATTTTATTTTTTTGAGACAGAACTGCTCTGTCACCCAGACTGGGGTGCAGTGGCGCAGTCTCAGCTCACTGCAACTTCCGCCTCCCGGGCTCAAGTGATTCTCCTGCCTCAGCCTCTTGAATAGCTGGGATTACAGGCGTGCGCCACCATGCCTGGCTAGATTTTGCATTTTTTGTAGAGACGGGGTTTCACCGTACAGGCCTGGCTGGTCTCGAACTTCTGACTTCAAGTGATCCGTCCACCTTGGCCTCCCAAAGTGCTGGGATTACAGATGTGAGCCACCATGCCCGGCCCATTAGGTGAAAATTTTAGACTTAGACTTTGTACATAATGAAGGAGAGGGAAAGTGTGGTCAAAGCAATGAGGAAGTGGTTTCTGTTAGTGAGTTGCTTGGTGCCAAAGATGAGGAATCTCTAGGAAGAAACAGCTAGTTGCAGAAGAAACCAGCACAGAGATGACCTGAGCCTAAGCTAACACTGTGTCTTATATAATGCTGTTATACAGATGAAGAGAAAAGGTCGAGATGAGAGATGTTGTAAAAACTGTAAAAAATATGGCAGTAGCCTAGAAATGCAGACCAGTGAAGTCAGGAATTAGTGAGGCATTACTCACAAGCTCCCTCCTTCTGTAAAGAGTGGTATTGCTCCTATAATACGGATGATGAGGATGAGGTATCTGTGTCTTCAGCGTGCCTTGTTGCTGTTGGTGATGTGTCTGATCTTTTATGTCAGCTCCTGGCCATTGCTCACCTAAGGTTGTCCCTGTGCTATGTGCACCATCCCTGCTACTTTCTTTCCCTGATTTTTCTGCCCCTGCCTGGAGCTCTCAGCTACCCTCAATTCAGTATGAGACAGAACAATTTGGGATTATTTTAGATGTTGATTTGTGACAGTAACTGCTGCTAATGATAATGAACCTCAGGTAATTCTCAGGCAAGTCACTTTGGCTTGGTTATATTGAGGTGAAATAGTTTTCTGCACCTAATTAACTAAGTTTCTCTAGTCTATTTCCCCACTCCCCCTATTCTGAAAGTTCTTTTTTTCACTTTGAAAATGAAAGAGTAGAAACATTGACAAGGTAATGCAAGTAAACGAAGTCTCCACTTACATGATATTTGCTTAAGTCTATATAGGATCTTAAGAATCAGTGGTAGAGGAAATCTTCATATGTAAAACAAAGGTATTATGTAATAGTTCACGTACACTTAGCTGGTGTTAACCAGGCAGGTATGACGAATAAAGGGATTATATGATTCCACATATTTTTATTGGTTGGCTGGCATTTTTGCTTTTAGTTAAATGAAGGGTGGCAGATAGGGGGTTCGCCTAAATACTTTATAATTTATCCCATGATCTAAGTATATAAATATATTATTTGAAAAAGGCTTGTAAAACCTAAAAACATGATGTTTTTTTGTATTAATAGTATATACATATATGACACCAGTTATATGCCAAATACGGTTTTAAGTATATATATATATTTTTTTTACTAACTTAATTTTCTTTTTTAAAAAATTTTTTAAAAATTTATTTATTTATTTTTAAGATGGGGTTTCACCATGTTGGTCAGGCTGGTCTTGAACTCCTGACCTCAGGTGATCTGCCCGCCTTGGCCTCCAAAGTGCTTGGATTACGGGTGTGAGCCACCACGACCGGCCACTAATTTAATTTTCCCAACATTCCTATAAGGTAGATACTATTTGTTATCATCATCATTTTACAGATAACGTACTGAGACACAAAAAGGTTATGTACTTTGCCCAGATCAAATAGTTTATAAGTATCAGGGCCAAGTTATGAACCCAAGCAGTCTGGCTTCAGAGTCCCTGCACTCTACTACAGGCTGAGCATCCCTTATCAGAAATGTTCAGACCACAAGTGTTTCAGATTTGGGAATATTTACACAGACATAATGAGATATCTTGGGGATGGGACCCAAGTCTAAACACAAAATTCATTTATGTTTCTTTTTTTTTCCTCTCTTTTTTGTTTTTACTTTTTCTTTCTTCTTCTTCTTTTTTTTTTTTAAAAGATGGGGTTTCACCAGGATGGCCAGGCTGGTCTTGAGCTCCTGACCTCAGGTGATCCACCCACCTTGGCCTCCCAAAGTGCTAGGATTACAGGTGTGAGCCACCACGCCCGGCTCTTTTTTTTCTCCTTTAATTCATAACTTGACGTGGTAGATGGGGCATCTTTTTTAAATTTATGTTTCATATACACCTTTACACTCATAGCTTGAATGTAATTTAATACAATAATTTAAAAATTTTGTGTATGAAACAAAGTTTATGTTAAGTAATTACCTGTGAAATGTTCTACCTCTGGCATCATGTTGGTGCTCAAAAAATTTCGAATTTTGCAGCATTCTGGATTTTCTGATTTGAGATGCTCAACCCATATATTCATCTATTTTTATACAGCATGCATGAATTAGAGAAACCAAACCGTTATTCCCAAATTAAAATTTTCTCCCGTAATAAAAATCAAACAATAAATTCTGGCTCTGTGACATTTTTATCCCTTGTGAATGAATTTTTTTCAGTAGTTGCAAACACTGGAAATTAGAAGAAAAAAAGGTATTTTAAACACAGGGAAACTTTAATCAAAATCGAAAATTCATATTTTATCCAGTGTTTACACATAGTGTTTCCGTTCCCATTTTGGAGGTAATTTCAGTTATTTCTGGCCACACCCTGGATGGCAATGGAATAATTTCATAGTGCTTTTATAATAGAGGATATCTACGTCAGTGGATGGTTCATCTAAGGTCAAGTTGGTTCAGGAAAGATATGCAAAGGAGAGCTACATCCGCCTCTTCTCCCAACCCTACCTCGCCAGTGGTTGGTTGCTTTGTTCCTTCTTTGCAATGTCTCCCGTCCTAATTTAAGCAAAATTTCAGTATGGTACCTCCATTAGCCAATACTTTTTATAAAGCAAATAGGGAAGCCAAAAGAATAACAGGAGAGGCTGGGCGTGGTGGTTCACGCCTGTAATCCCAGCACTTTGGGAGGCCGAGGCGGGCTGATCATCTGGGGTCGGAGGTTCAAGACCAGCCTGGCCAACAGGGAGAAAGTCCGTCTCTATTAAAAAAAAAAAAGAAAAAAGAAAAAGAATAACAGGAGAATAATCAAGCTTTTTGAGAATTAAAAATAAACTGAATTAACATTAAGATGCAAGAAAGTGGCCGGATGCCGTGGCTTACCCCTGTAATCCCAGCACTTTGGGAGGCCGAGGCTGGCAGATCACGAGGGCAGGACATCGAGACCATCCTGGCTAACACGGTGAAACCCCGTCTCTACTAAAAAATACAAAATTAGCCAGGCGTGATGGTGCACGCCTGTAATCCCAGCTACTCAGGAGGCTGAGGCAGGAGAATGGCTTGAACCCGGGAGGCGGAGGTTGCAGTGCGCTGAGATGGCGCCACTGCACTCCAGCCTGGCGACAGAGCGAGACTCTATCCAAAAAAAAAAAAAAAAGAGAGCGAGAGAGATGCAAGAAAGCACAGTGGGGGAGGGGGATGGCGAGTCAATTGTATGCGGTAATGTATATGTATGCATAAAACACTTCTGCCTCATTCACTCTCTTTAGACAGCATAAGATAAATAAGTTCTGACTCATAAACAGGGTCAAAGACATACATTTTTTCTCCTTTGTCATCAAAAGGAGACTTGACCACGTGCACAGTGTATAAAGCATGCCACTGGGATGATTAAATTTACTGTCAGCCATTGTAAGGGAAACAAACACACATGTGGTGAGATGGTAAAGGAGTTCAAGAGGAATTAATGGCAATATAATATGAGGAATGGGCCTACAATTACGTCCCCAATGAGACTGTAGAAGGCACACAATCAGGCGAGTGCGATTTAACATCATGAAATAATTTCCAAAAATTAAAATCAAATAAGGTAGCATTTTACTCTCTTCTCGTGAATTTTATACCATTTTAATTTTGACGGTAGGCCTGCTGCTGACGAGGGTGTTTAAGAGGGATCCCCCAGGGCATTTTAGAGCTCCTCAACTGGATGGGAGGGACCAAACAAATGCCTCGTGCTTCTCTGCCGCAACTGTGCCTGCACCTGAGCTGCGCACGCGGGGGCACTCAGCCCTCAACTCATTGATTAGACAGGTGGAGGTGGGACGCGGAAGGCCGGAGACCGACCAACCCAAAGGCGGTGGCGTGCGGAGCGGAATGCGGGAGGGGGTCGGCTAAGGCGGATTGAGGGGTGGGATGCCGAGGTGCGGCTACGGGACGCGGAGGACGAAAGACCTGAAGCAGCAGTGGCCGGCAAATGAGGTGGGCACTGGGGGACCCACGGGGGACCCACCCTGCGAGGAGGAGGGGGCGGTGGCGCGGCGGGGCGGGGCGGGGCGGGGCGGCAGCCGGGAAGCCCTCCTTCCCAGCGGCGGAGGTGCCTGGAGGGCGGGGGGCGGGAGACGCTCTGTCCCACGCTTTCCCAGCGCTCGGTGGTTTAAAGATGGCGGCGGCGGCGTTGGGGGCGCGGAGCGGCGGGAGGAGGAGGGAAAAGGAGAATCTGTGAGTCGCCTGGAGGCAGCGCGGCTGCTGCCGTGAAGAGTCCGGGTGCCGAGCCGCCAGCAGCCCAGCCCCTCAGGGCCAGGGCCTGGGCTGGGAGGGAGAGGCCGGAGCAGCGTCAGGAGCCCGAGGCCGGAGCCGAGGAGGAATGTGACCAGGGGTCGGCTGGGGCGCGGGAGTACGCGAGCGCTGGGATGGGGCAGCAGGTGGGCCGCGTCGGGGAGGCTCCCGGGCTCCAGCAGCCTCAGCCCCGCGGGTTCCGGGGCAGCAGTGCAGCCAGGCCCTCCAGCCGCAGGCGGGACCCGGCGGGGCGCACCACAGAGACCGGCTTCAATATCTTCACCCAGCATGGTGAGTGTGTCCGGGAGCCGGCGTGAGGGCGAACGGGAGGCCGGGGGTGGGGTCTGGGCAGGGTGGGTGGCGGACGGGCTGCCTTGGGGGTCGGGGGGTGGAGGGTGCCCGAGAGTGGGGGCGGAATCCGCTGCCATCTGGTCCAGTCTTGGGAGGCGAGTCACACCCCTCCCCCCTCGCGTCTTCAGCCTGGCTGGCAGCTCCCGGGGGCGGAGGAGGAAAGAGAAGTGGGCTTGGGGACCCTGGATGGTCTGTCCTCTACTCTGAGACGGGACTGCGGCTGGAGAAGGAGAGCGAATGGCAGCTTCAGGGGAAGGAAGGATGAAGGGCGGTGTGAGCCCAGTCCCAGAGGTGGGAGCATAAACCGGTTGTTAGTGAAGAGGACATGAGTTGTATCCTAAGGGATTGGGAAGTGGGAACTGAATTTCAGGAGATTGCGGCGTGTAAGGTATATGTTAAGTCGGGTGATGAGCAGTGTCAGGATAGTGTACTGTGGACAGTGCCCTGAAATGCCTTTCTGTAGGAAAGATGAAGGTAGCATGTCATCACTTTTGACATGCTTTTGTGGTTTGTTTTGCTTTGTATTTCGTTTTTACTAGAAACGAAAGGTTTTGCCAAAGCCTCTGTACTATGCTTCTGAGTCGGACACACAATTCTGAGATTGCTGGCAGGGGCTAGAGGTTGGTGGGCATGGTTAGCACTTTAGTCAGGATATGAACAAGTTTTCCTTTGTACTGTGTGTGCATGTGCCCACGTGCCCATATACCTGCATACATGTATGTATGCTCCATGTAGTTTGAAACCTATTATTTTGATCTCATTTTTGATGTATTTTTAGAATAGTTGTCTCCAAACTCTTTTTTTGGGGGGGTGTGGGGCGGGGCAGAGTCTCGCTTTGGTTCCCAGGATGGAGTGCAATGGCGAGATCTCGGCTCACTGCAACCTCTGCCTCCGGAGTTCAAGTGATTCTCCTGCCTCAGCCTCTCTGGTAGCTGGGAATGCAGGCGTGCACCACCACGCCTGGCTGATTTTTGTATTTTCAGTAGAGACGGGGTTTTGCCATGTTGGCCAGGCTGGTCTCAAACTCCTGACCTCAGGTGATCCGCCTGCCTCAGCCTCCCAAAGTGCTAGGATTAGAGGCGTGAGCCACTGCGTCTGGCCCCAACTCTTGTTAAACATGCTTATGGGTAAAAATTATATACATAAATTAGACGTTTTAATCATTTATATTTATTATATACATATACTACCGTACTAATGTGTTAAGCAGTTTGTAAACATACACAGAAATAGAATTTAAGAAACAAGATGAAAAACAATATAATTAGCGTTCTAACTTTTTTTTCCTGCAGCTCAGTGGATCCTTTTGCACTTCCTCAGAGGTCTGCTCATGCTTCTTTTGAGACCACTTTTCTAGATGAAGGAAGAATAGAGAAGGGAAAAAAGGCAAAATCAGTCTCAAAGGTGTTAAGATACCCTAAGTCCAGACAGGGGCGGAAGATATGGATGTGAATTCTATAGAAAGGACTGGATAGTTGAAAGTGGGTGAGAGGTAGCAAACCAGAGTTTCACTGGAGATGCATATAGAAAACAAAGGATGAAAGAGGGTGTTCTGTACCACACAATTTAGGAAAGTGGAGGAAGAAAAAGAAGCCTGAACTAACTATTCATTAGAGATGGAGTTTTGGAAGAAGTAGTGATAGATGGTATCGTGCAAAGAAAGAGAGGAACCCAAAGATGTCTGGCTATTTGGGTGCGTTGTGTCAGTTCTGGGTTGGACTTTGTGAATAAGCTGAGTTGTTTCTTAATGGAGGAGACACAGGTGATTCTGGACCATTAAATTTTACATGTCTACTAATTTTTTTTCTTTTTTTTTAAGGTGGGGTTTCACCATGACGGCCAGGCTGGTCTTGAACTCCTGACCTCAGGTGATCCACCCACCTCAGCCTCCCAAAGTACTAGGATTACAGGCGTGAGCCACAGCACCTTTTTTTTATTTTTTTGAAATGGAGTTTCACACTGTTGCCGGGCTGGAGCGCAGTGACACAATCTCGGTTCACTGTAACCTCCGCCTCCCAGATTCAAGCGATTCTCTTGCCTCAGCCTCTGAGTAGCTGGGATTACGGGTGTCCACCACCACACTGGCTAATTTTTTGTATTTTTAGTAGAGATGGGGCTTCACTTTGTTGGCCAGGCTGGTCTCGAATGCCTGACCTCGTGATCTACTCTCATCGGCCTCCCAAAGTGCTGGAATTACAGGCATGAGCCACCACACGTGGCCATATGTCTACTTTTAAATATGTGCTTGAGTGTCTCTTTCAGGTATATATGAACACTATATGAAGGTGATAGGTGAGTTAATCTTTATTAAAATCACTTCATAGAGCATAAGAGGGAAGAATGGATTAATAGTTTACAGGGAAGAAATCAAGTAAGCTTTGCTTTGTGGGAGGTGTTGCTATGCATTAAACTTGGCCTAGTAGACAATGGTGAACCTCTTCCTCTACTATCTTATTCAGTATATAAGGTTTTCCAAGAAAGAAGAAGTCATGGAGAATGGAATAGGAAGACAGTTTGAGGATCTGGATCTATGGAAGGGGAAAAAGAGAACAGGCTGGGCAGGAGAAATAACTTGAGCAGGTACAATGGGAGTAGACATAATTTGTTGATAGGATAGTGAGGAGACATCTGTCAGAAATGAAGCAGCATTATGATTTGGAAAAAAAAAAAGATTCTACAGCAAAAATTGGAAAAGTCCAGTTCTGTTTCTGGCTCCACCTGGCTGGATGATTTTAGTCACCATTTTTGGGTTTCTTTATCTGTAAAGTGAGATTGACCTAGATGATCTCTAAGATACTTTTTGGGTTTAAGATTTTATAATTCTAATTAAGACGCAGTAGAAAGAAAATTTTGATGGGCTGGATGGGACTGGGTTATGGAAAAATCTGGCAGAGAAGTTTGTATCCGTTTACTTGATTGGCTATTTTAAATCGAAGTTCTCGATTTAAATTCTTGAAATTACTCCTCCTATTTGCACTGTTTTTTCAGTAATAACTGGCCTTGAGTGGTGGCAGTGCAAATAGGAGGAGTAATTTCAAGGGGCTTTTCATTCATTCAACAAACAAGGGGTTTTTCGAGCACCTATTATGTACTGGGTTGTGGAGATGTTCCTGTAAACATAACAGAGTCCCTGCCCTTTGGGGCTTATATGGCTTTATGATTTGATAGACAATGAAAGAAGAGAGATCACTTTGGAGTATTTGTTAAGGGAATGAACTCTGACTCATTTTTCCTGGATTTGAAACCTTGCTTGGCTGCTTATGAACTTTGTGACCTGGGGCAAGTTATTTAGCTTTTCTGTGCCTTGACTCTTCATTTGTGAAGTGGTGATAATAGTAATACCTAGTGTTGCCGGGCTCGGCGGCTCACGCCTGTTATCCCAGCTACTGTGGTGGGCGGATCACCTGAGGTCAGTAGTTTGAGACCAGCCTGACCAACGTGGAGAAACCCCATCTCTACTAAAAATACAAAATTAGCTGGGCGTGGTGGCACATGCCTGTAATCCCAGCTACTGGGGAGACTGAGGAAGAAGAATCGCTTGAACTCAGGAGGCGGAGGTTGCAGTGAGCCAAGATTACGCCATTGCACTCCAGACTGGGCAACAAGAGCAAAGCTCTGTCTCAGTAATAATAATAATACCTAGGGCCGGGCGCGGTGGCTCAAGCCTGTAATCCCAGCACTTTGGGAGGCCGAGGCGGGTGGATCACGAGGTCAAGAGATCGAGACCATCCTGGTCAACACGGTGAAACTCCGTCTCTACTAAAAATACAAAAAATTAGCTGGGCATGGTGGCACGTGCCTGTAATCCCAGCTACTCAGGAGGCTGAGGCAGGAGAATTGCCTGAACCCAGGAGGTGGAGGTTGCGGTGAGCCGAGATCGCGCCATTGCACTCCAGCCTGGGTAACAAGAGCGAAACTCCGTCCCCAAAAAAAAATAATAATAATAATAATACCTAGTATTAAATAAAAGTGCCTGGCACATAGTATGACCTAAATGTGTGCTAGCTGCTGCCATTACTGATACTACTGTTAATATTAAAAATAGGGATAATTCAAAGATGACACCAGGATTTTGAAGCTAGCTAACTGGAATGATGATGATTCTGTTGACAAGCTTGGAAGTTAGAAGCTCATTGAAAAAAACGGGAATAGGGCAAGCCTGTTTGCCAAATACTAGTATGAAAAGAGAGGAATTAGCAAATAATATAGGAAACAAAGGTGAAGTCAGTACTGTTTTGTAGACAGATGGGTTTAAAAACTTTTTTTCTGTAGATCATAGTTGCTTGACCTTGGCGGTGTTGACATTTTGGGCTGGTTGATTCTGTGTTATCGGGGGCTGTCCTGTGCGTTGTAGGGTGTTTAGCAGCATCCCTGGACTCTACCCACTAGATACCAGTAGCACCCTCTTTTTGCACCTTACTTGTTACAAATAAAAATGTCTCCATACATTGTAAATCTCCTGGGGGGCAGAATTGCCCCTAGTTGAGGATGCTACTTAAAATGTGATAGATTCTGAATTGAACGAATGAATGAATTAGATTCAGAAGCTTCTCAGTAGATGTATCATTTGACATTCACATGGTAAATCTAGGTGCTTGAATCTAGTGTACAAATTACTATCTTGAGTTTGCAATATTGAGGTATTAGCACATAATTTCATATGTGAATGTTAGGTCTGTTAGCCTCTTAGGTTTAAATGTAGGTTTTAATGTAAGTCACATATTGCATTTAGTTAATCAGTAAAAAGGTATATACATTACGGAAGTAGTTTATCAGAGTCTAGGATTTTTATTAGCTAAAATGGTCATTTTTCATTGTTAATAATATGTTGGTAAGCTGCGGTAGTAATTTGCCTTGCCAGAAGTGTTTTTTGTGAATGTAATTTAGAAGGAACAAAAATAATAGAACCATCCTGGCCAACATGGTGAAACCCTGTCTTTACTAAAAATACAAAAATTAGCTGGGTGTGGTGGTATGCACCTGTTATCCCAGCTACTCAGGAGGCTGAGGCAGGAGAATGGCTTGAACCTGGGAGGCGGAGATTGCAGTGAGCGGAGATTGCGCCACTGTACTCCAGCCTGGCGACAGAGCAAGACTTCATCTCAAATAAAAAAAAAATTATCTAGGCATGGTTGTGGGTGCTTGAAATCCCTGCTACTCAGGAGGCTGAGGCAGGAGAAACACTTGAACCTGGGAGGTGGAGGTTGCAGTGAGCCAAAATCATGCCACTGCGCTCCAGCCTTGACAATAGAGTGAGATTCCGTCTCAAAAATGTATATATAAAATAGAAAAAATAAAAATTACGAAGTTTGGAATAATAAAAAATTTTCCCTAAATTCATTAAGTGACCTGATTTATTTATATTGGATCTGTAGGGCTTTGTTTTCTGTTTTTGTGAGGCAGTGTCTCTGCTGCCCAGGCTGGAGTGCAGTGGCGAGATCATGGCTCACTGCAGCCTTTACTTCCCAGGCTTAAGTGATCCTCCCACCTCTCAGCCTCCTGAATACCTGGGACTACAGGTGCATGCCACCATGCCTTTCTAGGTTTTGTTTTTTTTTTTTTTTTTTTTTGAGACAGAATTTGCCATGTTGCCCATGCTGGTTTTGAACTCTTGGGCTCAAGTGATCTGCCTGCTTTGTTTCCCAAAGTCCTGGGATTACAGGTGTGAGCCACCACCCCTGGTCAGTAGTTCATGTTTTAATCTTTTTTTTTTTTTTTTTTTTTTTTTTAAGAGATGGGGTTTCGCCATATTGTTCAGGCTGGTCTCGAGCTCCTGATCTCAGGTGATCCACCCGCCTCAGCCTCCCAAAGTGCTGGGATTACAGGTGTGAGCCACCACTCCCAGCCCATGTTTTAATTTTGCAGAATGAAGGCTGTCAGCACTTCAGGTTGAAAATGATACTATGGAAAGGACAGGAAGGCTGTTGCAAGGGAATTTTAATTACGGTGACTTAATAGAAGAACTAAGCTTTTAAAAAATTTTTATTTATTTTCCTTTTTTTCTTGCACTCCAGTCCTGCAGACTAAACTTTTAAAAATAAGTCAGCTGTTAGATTTTTATTAACCTCCAAATCTGTATAAGTTGTAGATGTGTTAGTGAGGTCCCTATTTTTAGCAAAGTGATAAAATAAGTTGTGGTAACAGATTCTGTTATCACAGCCCACTTGGCAGTAAAATCCCAAGTAAAGTGATGAAGTCTGAAGTTTCTCCTTATGAGTCTTTAGCCTGCTTTACTCAGTAGTTTATTTACTTGGGTTTTTGTTTGTTTTTTTTGAGACAGGGTCTTGCTCTATTGCCCAGGCTGGAGTGCTGTGACATGATGATAGCTCACTGCAGTCTCAAACTCTTGGCTGAAGCCATCCCTGACTCGGCCTCCTGGATAGCTGGGACAGTAGGTGCATGCTACCACACCTGGCTAATATTTAAATTTTTCTGTAGAGATGGGGCCTTGCTGTACTGCCTAGGCTGGTCTTGATTGAATTCTTGGGCTCAAGCGATTCTCCCAAAATGCCGGGTTTACAGTCTTGAGGCTCTGCATCTAGACTTTTGTTTGTTTGTTTCTGAGAGGGAGTCTTGTTTTGTCTCCCAACCTGGAGTGCAGTGGCAAGATCTTGGCTCACTGAAACCTCTGCCTCCTAGATTCAAGGGATTCTCCTGCCTCAGCCTCCTGAGTAGCTGGGATTACAGGCACCCGCTACCATGCCTGGCTAATTTTTGTATTTTAGTAGAGATGGGTCTTCACCATGTTGGTCAGGCTTGTCTGGAACTCCTGGCCTCAAATGATATCCGCCCACCTGGGCCTCCCATAGTGCTGGGATTACAGGTGTGAGCCACTGTGCTTTTTGTTGTTGTTGTTTTAAAGGTATTCAGTTCCTCTGAATATCATCTTTGATTTTTGTCACAATAAATCATAAGGTGTAACCAGTCTGTGGGTTCTTCATGAGTTTCAGGCTGAGTTGGTGGCTCACACCTATCAGTATTTTCGGAGGCCTAGGTGGGCAGATGATGAGGTCAGGAGATCCTGGCCAACATGCTGAAACCCCATCTCTACTAAAAATACAAAAATTAGCTGGCTGTGGTGGCGCATGCCTGTAGTCCTAGCTACTCAGGAGGCTGAGGCAGGAGAATCGCTTGAACCTGGGAGGCAGAGGTTGCAGTGAGCCAAGATCGCGTCACTGCACTCCAGCATGGCAACAGTGCGGGAACCCTTTCCAAAAAAAAAAAAAAAAAATTAGCGAAGCATGGTGGTGGTTGCCTGTAATCCAAGCTAATCAGGAGGTTGAGGCAGGAGAATCACTTGAACCCAGGAAGCGGGGGTTGCAGTGAGCTGAGATCACACCACTGCACTCCAGCCTGGGGGACAGAGCAAGACTTGGTCTTAAGAAAAAGAGTTCCAGTTAATTGTAAGCTGGCACACTGACCTTCCCAATAATTTTCATGGTATGAACTTTCACTTTTTCTACAAAATATCCTGTCCTTCTAGGCTTTTCATAGAATGTGAAGTTAATGGCATGTGATGTTCCTTAGCATAATCTGCTAAAAAGTGATCATCTCCTTGGAAGAAAAGCCGTGGGCTGCAGTCACACATCCAAATTGACAGACATCTGAATGGATTCTATATAAAAAGAAAAGATTTGTGTCTTCTGGAATATGAATGTCCACTTGTAATAAGTTCAAATAGATCCTGACAATAGACATCATGGGTTTTATGTGACCCATCATTTCATGCATCCTTGGCACCAAATCTCTGGACATTATATAACCCAACCCACTGGAGTAGGGAGGAAACACCTTGAAAGGATACTCCTGGTATGAAATGTATGGGGTCTTTTGGTAAAATCCTCTATGGGAATAATTATCCATTGGAGGATAACCTGTGAAAAACTTCTCTAAGTGGTTTAAGTTTAAAAGATACTACAGTAAATTGCCAGTATTGACGAAAACATAAGCGTCTGTCTTCATGATGTAGTTGGCAGTGAGGCAAAACTCAGTTACCCACCTGAATGCCATAATAGGTTGTTTTTGTTTGTTTGAGATGGAGTCTTGCTCTGTCACCCAGGCTGGAGTGCAGAGGTGCGTTCTTGGCTCACTGCAGCTTCCACCTCCTGGGCTCAAGCTAATCTTGTGCCTCAGCCTCCCACATAGCTGGGATTACAGGCACACATCATCATGCCCAGCTAATTTTTGTATTTTCAATATAGACGAGGTTTTACCGTGTTGGCCAGGATGGTCTTGAACTCCTGGCCTCAAGCAGTTCACCTGCCTTGGCCTCCCAACGTGCTGGGACTACAGATGTGAGCCACTGTACCCAGCCAGTTTTCAAGGTCAGGTTATCTTATGTGTCTAAAAAATCTTATTGGATTACATCACCATAAAGAAGATTTTTTTTTTTTTAGGTGGAGTCTTGCTCTGTTGCCCGGGCTCAGGTGCAGTGGTGCAGTCTTGGCTCACTGCAACTTCCACCTTCTGGGTTCAAGTGATTCTCCTGCCTCAGTCTCCTGAGCAGCTGGGACTACAGGCATGTGCCACCACATCTGGCTAATTGTGTTTTTAGTAGAGACAGGGTTTCATCGTGTTAGCCAGGATTGTCTCAATCTCCTGACCTCGTGATCTGCCCGCCTCAGCCTCCCAAAGTGCTGGGATTACAGGCGTGAGCCGTTGCGCCCTGCCAAGAGGATGTTAATCCTCTGATAGTGAACGGTTTGTCTTTTAGCCTGTTGACCTGATAGGAAGTATGTAAGAATCTCACATTCCCATCACGTTTTTTTTTCACCCCAAGTAACTTTAATGGCCCATCTGGCTTTCACTTCTGTGGTGTGGGAGGTCACTAGGATAACCAGAATTGGATTTTGGTGAGCAGTTTGAATGCTCTCAGAGCCTGAAGTGAAAGCCTTGTCTGTAAATTGGCTCATACTTGGAAAAGTACATCCAGTCTATGCATTCTGTCACATTGTAGTGCGGAAGGCTGAGGTACCACATCAGCAGGAGAGTCAGGAGCGGCAGCAGCAGGAGACCCCGTGTGAGAGATCTCAGTGATATCCTACTGGGAAGGGCAGTTGGGAGAGCCAGGGCCATCCACAGCAGCTTGGAAACTTGTCTCCTTGACTGATTCCTTTTGAGTTGAAAGATCTTCAGTTTCACTAGTTGAACATTCAGCAGTATGTAGTTATCAAAAATAATGCCATTAAAAAGCAGACTTTCAGATTGGCTTAAAATCCTGCTATATACTGCTTATAAAACACACCTGTAGAATTTCAGAAGCGATTAAAGCACTAGCCAAAGTTTGTTTTCTGTATTCCATGCTTTAGTCAAAACACTCAAGATTTGCTGTGAACTACTCCAAAAACAGAAAAAAAGACGTGGTTTGGTGATTTCTTCCTTGGTAGTAGATTTTCCTGACAATGCAACCACCTCCTAAATAAGGCACTCTGCTGCACCCCGCACACTGAGCTCACAAGTGGCAGGCAGCTGGTGCTTAATCTGCTTTAAAAAGAAAACAAAAACCAAACAGGAAAAACTAGCATCCTACCCCCATTGTATGCTTTTATTCCTCTTTACTTCACTCTATCTTTCAAAACAGGGAATGATGAGGATGCTATTTGTGTAGTTCTTAGAGCTTTTGAAGACCTTTTATGTCTTTCATCTTATTTGACCTTTACAACTACTCTAAAATAGGTGAAGCAGGTATTAATCTTCCCATTTCCTAGATGAAGAGTTTAGAAAATTAAGTGACTTCCTGAGGTCACATAACTGTTAAATGATAGAGCTGGGACTGATTGTTTTGTGTCCAAGTCTTGCCAGAGCGTAGAGATTTCGAGAACGTGGGTTTTAAAATCAGTTAGAATTGTATATAAATCCTGCTTTGTGTCTGACATTGGTACATGGTTTACACCTCACAACAGGTTGTTGAAAGAATTAAATGATAAAATTGTACGAGACTCTTAAGGAAGTGCCAGGCACTGTGGTGCTCAATAAGTGTCAGTTTTATTGTCATTATTTACCTCAAGATGATTGTGAAGAGTATATGAGTTGTATGTGAAAATGTTTTGTAAACTGAAGCACTATTACCATTGCGACGGCCTGCCAAAGTGTAGAATTGCCTTAGCACTTATATTTATTTATTTCCTCTTCTTCTTAAACTACTCTTATTAGAAAAGGTAAGGGAATTTTGGGGATCTGAAATCACAGGAGAATCTGAAATCACTTTAGGTCTACCTTCTTTGGAAGGTAAGTGATACCCTCTCTAGACTTCCAAGGAAGATAAGTGATACCCTCTCTAGACCGTTTGTTTTTGTCTTAGGGGCTGGGTGTCAGTATATGTTGTGCGCGTGGTTCTTGCAGACATCTTTTTCTTGCATCAATGAACTTGAACCAGAAACACTGGCCAATGCAAATTTAAAGTTGATAGAGACTTCATTCTAAGTTGGCACATTTGTTTGCTGGTTAATATTTAATGACTTTTTGAAATGACTTTATTGTAATCTTCTTTATCTGACATACTTTAAGACTATTTTTTTCTTCCCTGTGTTATTTTTACCTCTGGATGTAAAGTTGCTTCTTAAAAGCTTGTTTAGGCCAGGCATGGTGGCTCACGCCTGTAATCCCAGCACTTTGGGAGGTCTTGGGAGATGGATTGATTTAGCTCAGGAGTTCAAGACCAGCCTGGGCAACATGACGAAACCCTGTCTCTACAAAAAATTCAAAAACTAGTTAGGCATGGTGGTGCACACCTGTAGTCCCAGCTACTTGGGAGGCTAAGGTGAGAGGATCACTTCAGCCCAGAAGGTTGAGGCTGCAGTGAGCCATAATCACATCACTGCACTCCAGCCTGGGTGACAGAGGGAAACCCTGTCTTAGGGAAGAAAAAAAAAAAAAAAAGGTTGTTTAGTATGATTATCTTCTTGAAGTTGTGAATGAAATGGGCTTTTTCTCTGTATGGCACTACACATATAGAGATTTCAAAATACTTAAGAACCTTTTCAATGTTAACATATGTCTTCTGGACTAGGTAAACATGTAGCTACTTCAAATCATATAGAACAGTTGGGAAACTTGAGTATGGAGAGCTTGTTAAAGCAGATTGCTGAGTCTCACCTCCCGAGTTTCTGATTCAGGGCTGAGGAGGAGCTCAAGAATTTGCATTTCTGACAAATTTTCAGGTGTTATTGGTGCTGCTGGTTGGGGGCCGTGCTTTGAGAAACCCCTGGTCATGTGAGATTAAGAAGAGTACTTGGCTGAACGTGGTGGTTTACGCCTGTAATCCCAATAGTTTGGGAGGCCAAGGCGGGCAGATCACAAGATCAGGAGATTGAGACCATCCTGGCCAACATGGTGAAATCTCATCTCTACTAAAAATACAAAAATTAGCTGGGAGTGGCGGTGAGCACCTGTAGTCTCAGCTACTCTGGAGGCTGAGGCAGGAGAATTGCTTAAACCCAGGAGGTGGAGGTTACAGTGAGCCGAGATCACGCCACTGTACTCTAGCCTGGGTGACAGAGCAAGACTCCATCTCAAAAAAAAAAAAAGGAGTACTTGGTCAGAGGTGATTCAATGACAGAAGTGATTCAGTGACTGTCAGAAAACAGGATATATGTACTAATTCTCTTCAAAACTAGTTCAGAAGTTCATTTGTTCCTAGCCTAGTAGTGTCCACATGCAAGTCACCACAGTCTTATACCTTTTTTTGGTGGTTTCTCTCTCAAAGTTCATACACTGGAAGTCTCTCGAGAGACACATTTTTGAAAGAATCTGGAGTTATCAGGGAAAGAGGAGGCAGGAAATGTAGAGTTCTGCTGACTCATTCTTGAGCAGGTTGGGCTTCAATTCCTGGAAGAATTGAGTAATGACATAATTGCCATTTATTGAGGGCTGTGTGCCAGGCATGCTCTAAGTACTCAATATCTATTTTTTCATTTGAAATTTGTAAAACGCTAGTTGTCCAAATTAGAAAAGGTTAGAGACCAAAGAAGATGGGATGTCTGTTTGTGATTCTATAGTTTTGGTATATTCTGGTGCCTAGTTACCTTTTGGAATATGTGTGTATGTACTTATACATATGTATGTGTATATATACAAAGATTTTTAGGCATTTTTTACCCTGTCTCTCTTGACCAGTGATGAGGCTTTCAGAGTGGTAGGCCAGGTTTAGATTTGTATAGTATGTGACTATGGATTGAGTCTGAGATATATATATATATATATATATATATATATATGTGTGTGTGTGTGTGTGTGTGTGTGTGTGTGTGTGTGTGTGTATATATGATGGTCTAATGAAGAAGAGGTAGGCATTCACCATACCCTTTGGAATCTCACGGTAATGTTGAACTACTGTTTTAATCTTTAGGCTTAGTATTACTACTATTTCTTTTTTTGAGACAGAGTCTCACTCTGTCGCCCAGACTGGAGTGCACTGGTGTAATCTCGGCTCACTGCGACTTCCCCTCCGAGGTTCAAGCAATTCTCCTGCCTCAGCCTGCTGAGTACTGGGATTATAGGTGCATGCCACCACACCCAGCTAATTTTTTAATTTTTAGTAGAACCGGGATTTCACCATGTTGGTCAGCATGGTCTTGAACTCCTGACCTTGTTATCTGTCCACCTTTGCCTCCCAAAGTGTTGGAATTATAGGCATGAGCCACCGTGCCCTGCCACTGTTTTTGTTTTTTTTTTTTTTTTTTTTTGAGACGGAGTCTCACTCTCTTGCCCAGGCTGGAGGGCAGTGGTGTGATCTTGGCTCACTGCAACCTCAGCCTCCTGGGTTCAAGTGATTCTCCTACCTCAGCCTGCCACGTAGCTGGGATTACAGGCACATGCCACCATGCCCGGCTAATTTTTGTATTTTTAGTAGAGATCTCAAGTGATCTACCCACCTCAGCCTCCCAAAATGTTGGGATTACAGGCATGAACCACTGTGCCTGGCCTCCAGTGATCTCATATTACAGTCTATGTAACTAGCTGGGTGAGGTGGCTCACACCTATAATCCCAGCACTATGGGAGGCTGAGGCGGGAGAATCAAGGAGTTCTAGACCAGCCTGGTCAATATAGTGAAACCCCGTCACTACTAAAAATACAAAAATTAGCCGGGCGTGGTGGCACACACTGGGGAAGCTGAGGCAGCTATTGGGGAGGCTGAGGCAGAATCCAGGATGCGGAGCTTGCAGTGAGTCGAGATTGTGCGACTGCACTCCAGTCTGGGTGACAGAGCAAGACTGTCTCAAAAAAAAAAAAAAGAAAAAAAAAGAAAAAAGAAACTGTAACCACATGATATATTTAGCTTATTATTGCAGTATGCAACTTATAAAGACCTTTTCCCCCAGGTAATATGGCAGGAGAATTTAAAAAAAAATTTAGCTTAACATTCCAGAGCACCTTCTGAATTTATTTATTCATTTATTCTGTACTAATTGCCTATGTTGATGGCTCTGAGAGAATTTTTAGTTACAATTTAGACAGAACTGCTGTCTAGAAGAATGTTGCTGATCAAATAGATGTTGATGAACATCCTTAGGAAACAACTAAAAAGAGATTTGTGTGTCCGTGTTTGTGAAGCTATTTTGTACAAAAATTCTTGGTTACCAATCATTGCCTTATGGATTGAGTGCATAATTTCAGTATGTAAATTTGTTGTCATTATGCTAATTAGAAAATTTTGTCAGTATTTTCAAATGAAATTCACTCAAATAAATGCATGGATAAACACACATTAAATATAATGCTATCCAGGGTTTAAATTTAGTTGCTTAAAAATATAAAAACAACACTGGGCTTTTTTCCTCACTTTGCTCGTTAGTGTAAATGTGCTGGTTCTGCAGTGGTGTGACCGCCGGCTTCTCCATAGTGAACTCTGCCACTATTGACTTTTGATCCAACAGAACACTAAAGCTCGGCAGGCCCAAGCCATTTGTATTCCTGGGTTTGCTTTCTAGAAGTGGTGTTCAGAAACCTTTCACTTCACGTGGACAAGTCAAAGAAAATGTTCTGGAGTTTAATGTAACATATAATATGTACACATGCAATTTTGTTGACATGTTTCTTTCTGTGTGCTAATTCCAGCAAATTAACAATACTGAGTTATGACTAAAGATTGCCACTTAGCATTTTGTTTCTAGGTGATTACTAAGAAAATATTTTTAAAAAGCTGACAATACTAGCAAGCACAGTTTGTGTCACTTATCTGTTCCTTGTAATAAAGGTTGATACATGAAGGTTTTTGTTACAGTAGTAGCTTTCTTTTACTCATTTTGAAATTTACTTTTTTTTTTTTTTTTTTTTGAAGCGGAGTCTAGCTCTGTTGCCTAGGCTGGAGTGCAGTGGCGTTATGTTAGCTCACTGCAACCTCTGTCTCCTGAGTAGCTGGGATTACAAGCATGTGCTATCACGCTTGGCTCATTTTTGTATTTTTAGTAGAGATAGGGTTATGCCGTGTTGGCCAAACTGGTTTCGAACTCCTGGCCTCAAGCAATCCACTCGCCTTTGCCTTCCAAAGTGCTTGGGATTACAGGTGTGAGCCACAGCGCCTGGCCATTTTTCAATTGCATAAAAATATACAAAGATATCCCAAGGTTAAAAACATAATACAGAAGCATATAGATGAGATAAGAAAGTCCCATTTGACATTCTTGGCCCAATACATCGCTCCTATTAAGAAGAAACTACTGTTTGTGGTTCAGTAGGTGTTTTCCACACCCAGCCTCTTCAGAACTTTGGATGTATTTACATATATATGAGTGTGTATATATATATATATATATATATAT
>NW_022436965.1:11433678-11435137 GCF_009761245.1 Sapajus apella
TCTTTTTTTTTTTTTTTTTTTTTTTTTGAGATGGAGTCTTGTTTTGTCACCGAGGGTGGAGTGCAGTGATGCGATCTCGGCTCACTGCAACCTGTGCCTCCAGGGTTCAAGCGATTTTCCTGCCTCAGCCTCCCGAGTAGCTGGAACTACAGGGGCATGCCACCAAGCCTGGCTTATTGTATTTTTAGTAGAGACAGGGTTTCACCATATCAGCCAGGCTGGTCTCAAATTCCTGACCTCAGACAATCCACCCTCCTTGGCCTCCCATAGTGCTGGGATTACAGGTGTGAACCACCACGCCCAGCCCCCAATTTTGGTTGTGTGTGTGTGTGTGTGTGTGTGTGCATATCTATTTAATATGCCTGGAAGGTGTTTCTATGCCAGTATTTATAGATTTCCCATCCTTTTTGACAGCTTTATAGTGTTCCATGCTCTAGCCATGTATTTAACTACTTTCTTATTGATTAATACTTGTTTGTAAGATTATTTAAATAAAGCTCCTCCATCTTTCCTTGTGTTTTCTCTTTATATTTCCAATTTGAATCTATCCGAAGCGTGTGTATATATATGAGCTTGGAAACAACTTTATGTTTTTCGATTGTACTAATTAGTAAATAGTCCAGCAATTCTCCACTGATTTGAAGAGCCATATTTATCATATATTAAATCCCCATATATGTAGGTCTTTTTAAATCTGTATTGTTCCATTGATCCTTGTCTCCTCCTGCACATGATTAACATACTTATTTTATTATAAGCTTGAGTAGTGTATATGTATATCTAGTTAGCTCCCCAATCATTATGTTGTTGTTAAAATTTTATTTAGATATTGCGTCTTGTATCTTCCAAAGATCTTTAGGATTATGTTGTTAAAATTTAGAAATCTTGATGAGATTTTGATGGTTATTTCAAATTATAGGTTACTTTGGGGTTGAATTGACATTGTTGCATTATTGTATTCTTACGTCCAAGAACATAACATCCCTTTGCCAGTCTAGGCAATCTTTTTTTTTTTTTTTTGAGACGGAGTTTCGCTCTTGTTACCCAGGCTGGAGTGTGCAATGGCGCGATCTCGGCTCACCGCAACCTCCGCCTCCCGGGTTCAGGCAATTCTCCTGCCCCAGCCTCCTGAGTCGCTGGGATTACAGATACGTGCCACCATGCCCAGCTAATTTTTTGTATTTTTAGTAGAGACGGGGGTTTCACCATGTTGACCAGGATGGTCTCGATCTCTTGACCTCGTGATCCACCCGCCTTGGCCTCCCACAGTGCTGGGATTACAGACTTGAGCCACCGCGCCCGGCCCTAGGCAATCTTTTTTTGCCCCTCAGTAAAAGATTTTTCATTTTCTTCATCTGGTTTGTGGGCATTACTTGGTAGGTTTATTAGTGAGCATTTTATGATTTTTTTTTTTTCTTTTTTTTTTTTTTTTGAGACGGAGTTTCACTCATGTTACCCA
>NW_022436965.1:11435237-11500301 GCF_009761245.1 Sapajus apella
ACGGGGGTTTCACCATGTTGACCAGGATGGTCTCGATCTCTTGACCTCGTGATCCACCTGCCTCGGCCTCCCAAAGTGCTGGGATTACAGGCTTGAGCCACCGCGCCCGGCCGCATTTTATGATTTTTGTTGTAAGTGTGATCTTTCCTAAATGCTTGTTCCCAATATATAGGAAGCCTTGATTTTGTATGTCCCATCTTGAGTCTAGGTTTGGTTGCCTTATGTGTACTGCATCTAATCATTTTCTACTGATATTTTAAATTTCTTAAAACTGCTATTTCTAGAGAGGTTTTTTTGTTTGTTTGTTTGTTTTTAAGAGATAGGGTCTTTGTTATCCAGGCTGGAGTGCAGTAGCATGACCATAGCTCACTGCAGCCTCCTGGGCTCAAGCAATCCTCCTACCTGTAGCCTCCCAAGGTGCTGGGATTACAGGTGTGAGCCATCACGCTTGGACTCTTTTTAGTTATTTTGATCACAATAATGCATGCAGGCAGTTTAACAAGTCAAAAAATATGACAAGGTTTAAAATGGAAAAAAAGAAATTAGCACCCATCCATTTCCTCCCTATTTTGGTACTGTCCAGGATGGCAGCTAGTAGCCTCTGTGGTTGTTGAGCACTTGAAATGTCCTTTGTTCTAATTGAGAAGTATTGGCCACGAATGGTGGCTCATGCCTGTAATCCAAGCAGTTTGGAAGGCTGAGGTGTGAGGATCACTTGAGCCCAGGAGTTTGAGTCCAGCCTGGGCAATAGAGTGAGACCCTGTCTGTATTTAAAAATGAATAAATACAAATAAGCTAGTTTTGAAACACTGTGTTTCAAAAACTCAGTATGGAAAAAATGAATATAAAGTAATGCATTAATTTTTTATATTGATTACATGTTTTAAATATTTTGGATATATCAGACTAAATAAAATATATTACAATTAATTTCCTGAATTAAATTTTTGACGTAGTTACTAGAAAAAGTAGAATGGCATTTGTAACTTGTTTTATATTTCATGGGATTCTTTGTTGTTTTTTGAGATGGAGTTTCGTTCTTGTTGCCCAGGCTGCAGTGCAATGGTGTGATCTTGGCTCACTGCAGCCTCCGCCTCCCAGGTTCAAGCGGCTCTCCTGCCTCAGCCTCCCGAGTAGCTGGGATTACAGGCATTCCCCACCATTCCTGGGTAATTTTATATTTTTAGTAGAGACGGAGTTTCTCCATGTTGGTCAGGCTGGTTCTCGAACTCCCAACCTCAGATGATTTGCCTGTCTCGGTCTCCCAAAGTGCCGGGATTACAAGCATGAGCCACCATGCCTGGCCAGCTTGTATTATATTTCTGATGGACAGTGCAGCTTTAGATGGTAAGCCCTGTAAGAGCAGGAACTTGGTCTTGTTCACCTCTGTGGTCCCTATACTGTACCTTTAATGGTGCCAGGCACTCAGTAGTATTTAAATGAATTGATAGATTCAGCAAGTAGAAGGATAGGGTTTGGCTCTGTGTCCCCATCCCAATCTTACCTTGAATTGTGATAATCCCCATGTGTCAGTGGTGGGACCAGGTGGAGATAATTGAATCATGGGGGCAGTTTCTCCCATGTTGTTTTCCTGATAGTGAGTTCTCACGAGGTCTGAGTTTTATAAGGGGCTTCCCCCTTCACTTGGCTCTTATTCTTTCTCCTGCTGCCCTGTGAAGGAGTGCCTTTCGCCACGATTATGTTTCCTGAGACCTCCCCCAGCCATGTAGAACTGGGAGGCAATTAAGCCTTTTTAGAAATGATGCAGTATCTGGTATTTCTTCATAGCAGCGTGAGGTAGGGAGAGAGTATTTTCTTCATTGTACAGTCAACTATATTTTACCTGGCGTGGTATAGTGCAGATTTTATTCCATGGAGGTACTTTGAACTAATCTGAGTTTTCTTTGCAGTTATTGATTGGTAAACAGTTATTTTAATTTTTTTTTTTTTTTTTTTTTGATAGGGAGTCTCCCTCTGTCACCCAGGCTGGAGTGTAGTGGCTCGATCTTGGCTCACTGCGGCCTCCACCACCCGGGTTTGCAGTTTTGACCAAGTTGGTCTTGAACTTTTGACTTCGAGTAATCCACTTGCCTCGGCCTTCCAAAGTGCTAGGATTCCAGGCGTGAGCCATCATCATGCCTGGCCTAAATTTGGTTTTATTCTCCAGTATATGTTTTTCCTTTGATTACTATATTTTTAACTTAATTGCACTTACAAAAATTTTTATTTTTGAGACTGGATCTCACTCTGTTGCTCAGGCTGGAGTGCTGTGGTACAGGCTCACTGCAGCCTTGACCTCCTGGGCTTTCAAGTGATCCTCCCACCTCAGCCTCCTGAGTAGCTGGGACTGCAGGCACATACCACTCCACCTGGCTAAATTTAAAACAAAATTTTTTTAGGGATTGTATCTTCTTTGTTGCTCAGGCTGGTCTCAAACTCCTGGGCTTGAGGCAGTCCTCCTGCCTCAGCCTCCCAAAGTGCTAGAATAACACATGTGAGCCACCAGGTCCAGCCTACTTGCACTTTTAAGTCTTAGACTGATTTATGAAATCCCATCTTTATCACTATATGTTTTGTTTTCTGTTTTCTTTTGTTCTTTCATTAACCCTGCTTTTTGGAAAACTTCTAATGCTTTTATAAGTTTTTGATCTAATTGCTTCAAGTCTTCTGTTTCCTGAAATTACTGTCTTTAAAGAGAAGTGTCATCTTGTCTGTATGCCGTGGTGGTTAAGATGGTGTCAGCTCTGAGGAAATATTTTTTCAAGCTTCCAAGCTTGAATATTCTCAAGCCTGAGGTCATGCTCTTATGTTTATATTTAAATATTTATTCTTCCTTCCTGGCAGTATACGAAATATTTTTGTTATTTTCCTTTAAAAATTTTCTCTTGGCCGGGCGCGGTGGCTCACACTTGTAATCTCAGCCCTCTGGGAGGCCAAGGCAGGCGGATCACAAGGTCAAGAGATCGAGACCATCCTGGCCAACGTGGTGAAACCCCGTCTCTACTAAAAACAGAAAAACTAGCTGGGCGTGGTGGCACATGCCTGTAGTCCCAGCTACTCAGGAGGCTGAAGCAGGAGAATTGGTTGAAACCGGGAGGTGGATGTTGCGGTGAGCCGAGATTGCGCCACTGCATTCCAGCCTGGCCGCCTGGTGACAGACCAAGACTCTGTCTCAAAATAAAATAAAATAAAATAAAATAAAAATTTCCTCTTAAAGCTTTTTTTTTTTTTTTTCTTTGAGATGGAATCTCGCTCTGTCACCTAGGCTGCAGTGTACCTAGGCTGAAGTGCAGTGGCAGGATCTCAGCTCACTGCAACCTCTGCCTCCCGTGTTCAAGCCATTCTCCTGACTCAGTGTCACGTGTAGCTAGGATTACAGGCATGCACCACCATGCCCAGCTAGTTTTCGTATTTTTGGTAGAGACGGGAGTTTCACCATGTTGGCCAGGCTGGTCTCGAACTCCTGACCTCAGGTGATCTGCCCACCTTGTCCTCCCAAAGTGCTGGGATTACAGGCATGAGCCACCTCGCCCAGCTGCTTGTTAAAATCATATTTTCCACATGTAAAGTATTTGCTTTTAATGTATTTCTGGGCTGGTACAGTGGCTCACACCTGTAGTTACAATGCTTTAGGAGGATGAAGGGGAAGATTGCTTGAGGCAGGAGTTTGAGACCACCCTGGGCAACATATCAAGACCCTTGTCTTTAAAAATAAAAGTTAGCTGGCTGTGATAGCATGTGCCTGTAGTTGTAGCTACTAGGGAGACTGAGGTGGGAGGATTGCTTGAGCCCAGGAGCTGGAGGTTATGGTGAGGTGCGATTGTGCCACTGCACTCCGGTCTGAGTGACAGAGTGAGACCCTGTTTCTTAAAAACAAAAATTAAAAAACATGTTTTTATTACTTGAAATCTTTGGCTGCGGTTTAAGAGCTTGCCATTTTGGGTCATTTTTCTGAATCTCTGAATTTCTCTGAATCTCCTGCTGGTTTGGTTTTCTTTTTCCTGAGAGTGAGTATCTGTATGAGGGTGTTGGTTTTTTTAAGATAAAATTTTTGATCTTGGTAGCTAGAGAAACATAGGTATAAAAATTTAGAACTGGCGGAGACTGTAGAAGTCACATGTTCTAATACACTTGAATTACAGATGGGTAAATGATGCTTGGATAGTTGAAACAAGTTGATTATGGACCCATCGCTTAGCAGTAGATGTACGGGGAGAAAAGTATCTTTTCCTCATCCATTGCTAGGTTCATGGCTGAGACCAGTACTGCAAAGGACAGATTAATGAAAAGAACTTTCAAATTTATTTAAGTTTTATGGGACATGGAGCCTTCAGAAATGAAGACCCAAATAAACAGGGAAACTTGTGTATTTTTATGGTTAGGTTTGATGGAGAGTGGACAGTGTGTGGAAGTCCGATCGAACAAAGGGAGAATGATCTAATGGTAATAAACTGGGGCGAATTTAGTGAGGCTTGTTTGGTCAGATTCTTCTCACTGCCCCTGTGTCTTCAGAGATAAGGACAGTCCTTTCCTCTGCATAACGGGAGGGTAACTCTAGAATGAGGGGCTTGTGACCTACTTCACAGAAGAAGATCAGAGAATTTTTTTTATGGTCTGCTTCAGAGGAGAAGGGCAGGAGAAGGTCAGAGAGACCACCTTTCTGTTGTTCCCTCAAATGCCAAGGTGCTGTATTTTGGAGTAATGTGCCCTGAACCCAGCCTTAGAGCACAGAAAGACTAGAATCTAACCCATATTTCTAGATGTAGTTTCTGGTTACCTTTTGTTGGTGTCTATTTTTTGCTTTTGGCAGTATTATTGCATTATTTATTGAGCATTTATATGCCAACTTTTTTGTAAACTTTATCTCATTTAGTTCTTAGCTGATAAATGATGAAAATGGTTTCCAGAATAAAGGATGTATAACTCCAAAAGTTAAAGTCTTAACCATTGTGCTTTAGTGGTAGAATGATTTAGGGATTGGGTGCTTGTGTGTCAGACATTTTATCCTATTATCTCATTTAATCTTTAAAACAGCTCTGAGAGCTGAAACTCTGGCTTTACAGACAAGGTCATTTGGCTAAGAGAGATTATCCCTTCAGGCCACACGGCTAGTAGGTTGCAGAGCTTGGTTATAAGTTTTGTGGTTTCCTAGTTCTCTGCTGCATCTAAGGGGAGATATTCTGCATTGATATTCCAGTCTTCCCAGCGCCTTCATGATAATATGATAAGTGGAAAAATCAAACATATACATGCAGCCATAAAAAAAGAACAAAATCATATCTTTTGCAGCAACATGGATGTAGCTGGAGGCTGTTGTAATTAATGCAGGAACAGAAAACCAAATACCTCATGTTCTCACTTGTAAGTGGGAGCTGAACATTGAGTACCAATGGATGTAAAGATGGGAATAATAGACACTGGGAACTACTCGAGGGGAAAGAATGGGAGGGGCAAGGGTTCAAACACCTGCTGGGCACTGTGCTCACTACCTGGGTGACAGGATTATTCATACCCCAGACGTTAGTGACACATAATTTACTCATGTAACAAAACTGCACAGGTACCCCCTGAACTTAAAATAAAAGTTGAGAAAATGGGTATAACATATACGATTCACTTTCTTTGTTTTGTTTTTTTTCTTACAATTCATGTTATTAAAGGTTAATAAATATAACTGTTTATTTTGAGACTAGTCTTCATGTATCATTTTTGTGCCTTTCTCAGATACTTTGTATACAGTACTTGAGTCTGAAGTAAATATTTATAAAGGGAAGGTAGATAACTGCTGCTATCAGGAAAATACTTATTAAAAAAAAAAAAGGATATTTAAGAGATTATTAGAATGACTTTCCTGACCTTGTTTTCTTAGACTAACAATCCGTGAAGCATTTGGATTTTCTGATTGTTTTCAATGACAACGTCAGTCAGAGATGTAATCACTTTCAGGCATACTGTTAATAGCGTGGACTCTGGTGTCTGTCTATGTGGGTTTAGATCCTATGTTAAATTTCTGATTTTGGTAACTTGACATAGGTATAAAAAAATTTACAACCTTAAGAGACCTTAGAAATAATGTATTCCTGGGCAAGTTATTCATTATGGGTCTCTTTTCTCATCAGTAAAATAGGTGTGCTAATAATACTTACCTCATAGAGTTGTGAGAATTAAGGAATTATTACATGTACGAGTCTCATGATTAATGGTAAGTACTCAAAAAGTGATAGCCATTATTACCCTTTAAACATTCCTTTTTTTTTTTTTTAAGCACTTTTATTGGTTGAAATAGGCTTTAAACATTTGTAAATACATTTAAAACCAATCTAAAAAATGTTAAGTCTGAGAGAATTTTGGGATTTTATTTTCATTTCTTTTTAAAATTCTTTATAACTATGGATTTCTTTTTTTTTCTTTTTTCTCTTTGCATTTTAGTTTGGGAAGAATTTTGATACTTTAGTGAAGGCAGTAGTGGCTGGGAGCAGTGGTTCATGCCTGTAATCCCAGCACTTTGGGAGGCTGAGGTGGGTGGATCACAAGGTCAGGAGTTTGAAACCATCCTGGCCAATATAGTGAAACCCTGTCTCTACTAAAAAAAAATACAAAAAAATTAGCTGGGTGTGGTGGTGAGCACCTGTAATTCCAGCTGCTTGGGAGGCTGAGGCAGGAGAATCACTTGAACCCGGAGGCAGAGGTTGTAGTGAGCCGAGATCACGCCACTGCACTCCACCCTGGGCGACAGTTTGAAACTCTGTCTCAAAAATAAAAAATTACAAGGTAGTATACTCTATCAGTCTTGTTCTGTGCCTAGGCTTAATTAACATAATCCTGTGCTTCTGGACTTACAATGTATAGTTTTTTGTTTTAATGCTGACATTCTGATTGGATATGCCCAGCACTTCACTTAGGTAAATCACAATCTTTCTTTCCTCTCTGAGGACACTTTGAAATGATCCTAAAATACCTTCAGATAGAAGAAGTGGTAGAAGCCCTTAAAAAAAAAAAAAAAAAAAAATGGAATGGAGAATCTGAGGAGCTAACTTCAGAAGGTGATGGAGGGGAATGTTGTTATGTGGGCATACTGGGGATCATGACATTCCATGGACAGGCATCATTGCACAGCAATGATGCAGTCTTAGAAATTAAGACTGCATATTCTGTCTTTCTCGAACTGCAGGGATTGGCATCTCTTTTTTGCTCTGTACATCTGTTCAGTTTTCCGTTCTTCCAGCTGGCTTTCTCAGTTTCAGCTTGTATGTGGAGTGTAATGGCTGCTCAGTTCCTTTATCAAGAGAATTCTCCATCTTTTCTTTCTGCATTTCTTTCTGCTGCTAAATGGCTCCTTCTTTTAAAAAAATTTAAATCATTTGTTTGTTTATTGAAGGGTCAGTACATTTATGTGGGTTTAAAATTCAGTAGATACAATACGAAGCCTTCCTGCCACTCCTCCTCAGCCACCCAAATTTTGGCAATCCAAATCACCAGTTCCTTGTATATACTTTCAGAGATATATTATGTATATGTACCTGTATGCATTTATAGTCTGCCATTCTTTTTTTTCCCTCCTAGACCATTGGAAGCTGTTATGTAGCTTATGTTGGAAATTCTTTCATGTCAGTAAATAAAGAACTTGTTTTTTAAAAAATGGATGCATAGCATTTCATTGTGTGGTTGAATTATATAATTACTTTGTTTTCAGCTTTTTGCTGTTTTTAACAGTACCCTAGTACAAACCCTAATATGTGTCATTTTAGACATGTGCTAGTATGACTATGGAATAAATGCCTTGAATTTGGAATTGCTTACAGAAAGGGGATGGGTATTTCAGAATAACCATGTGTTGAATGAACTTTTATCCACCATTTTGTATGTAAAATCCTGTGTGTATTTGATTGTATTTCTGCACTTTAAGTTCTCTTAATTTGCCTGTCAAATAATGTGCCAGTAACACACTGTTTTAATTATTGTACTTTTATGATATGCATGTATACATGTAATGCGTAATGGTAGTTAAGGGTATTAACTTGAACTAAACTGCTGAGCTTTAATTCTTGTCTTTACCACTTTCTTAGCTGTGTGACCTTGGGCACGTTATTCAACATCCCTGTCATGTCCTTATTTGTAAAATAGAGATGATAATGATACCTATCTAATAGAGCGCTAATGCAATGATTAAATGAGTTAAGCTATATAAAGTGCTTAGAAAAGTACTTAGCATGTAGTTGGTGCTGTATAAGTATTAGGCCTTTTTTTTTTTTTTTTTTTTTTTTCTTTTGTTATTGGCAGGGTTAGTTCCTCTTCATTGCTTTTTTTTTTCCCCTAGAATATTCTGGCTGTTCTCGTTTGCTTATATTTTATATTAATGTTAGAATCAGGTGGACTGTGTAATCAGTATAGACTAGGTAGTAAGTTAGTACCCACAACAACAATCCCCCTACCTGTCCTCCCTCATCTCAGTGGATTAACACATCCAAAGTTTCTCACTTGCAATACATATCCCATATGGATCTTACCCTCCGTAGAGCCCCCTAAGGAGGTGGTAGGTGGGCTATGCCCATTGTCACCCAGAGACCCAGGCCGACAGAGTCTTTGACCCATCATTCTAGAAAGCTGGCAGTTACCATTGCAGAAAGAAACAGTGATGAGTACTAGTGAAAACTTTAAAAGTCAGAAGGGATGTATATCACTTCCTTTTACATCTCAATGGCCAAAGCAAGTCATATGGCCTCATGTAATGCAGTTGGGGTAGGGGGCAAGTGTAGGTGCAGTTTTTTTTATGTGCCTGGAAGGGCAGCTGGAAATATCTGATGAAGAGTTGTAATGGACTGGGCATGGTGGCTCATGCCTGTAATCCTAGCACTTTGGGAGGCCAAGGAGGGTGGATCACAAGGTCAAAAGTTTGAGATCAGCCTGACCAATACGGTGAAACCCCATCTCTACTAAAAATACAAAAATTAGCTAGGCATAGTGGTGCACTCCTGTAAAATTGTTACGCAGGAGGCTGAGGCAGGAGAATCACTGGAACCCAGGAGGTGGAGGTTGCAGTGAGCCGAGATTGTGTCACTGTACTCCAGCCTGGGCTACAGAGTGAGACTCCATCTCAAAAAACAAAAAGTTGTGATGACTTTGCTTTACTGGTTACTAAATATTTGGGTCACCCGTTGTTACATGCAGCACTCTGAGCACCTGCCTTAGAGACACTACTTACATTTCTATCTAGTAACCACATTTATCTGAAACTCTAGAATAAGTGATGTTCAGAGTCTATTAATCAGATTCAGAGGAGATTTCTCTTGGTCCAGACAACTGTGAATGAAACAAATAAGTTATTCATTATTCATTGGTCTAAAACAATCATCTTAGTTTTGTTTGATTTTTTTTGTGTTTGTTTGTTTCACTCTGTCACCCAGGCTGGAGCAGTGGTGGGATCTTGGCTCACTGCACTCTCTGCCTCTCAGGTTCAAGCGATTCTTATGTCTCAGTCTCCTGAGTAGCTTGGGTTACAGGCATGCACCACCACATTTGGCTAATTTTTATATTTTTTAGCAGAGAGGAGGTTTTGCCATGTTGGCCAGGCTGGTCTTGAACTCCTGGCCTCAAGTGATCTGCCTGCCTCGGCCTCCCAAGGTACTAAGATTATAGGTGTGACCCACGGACCCAGCTCATCTTAGTATTTTTTAAGTTTCCTTGCTGGGTGATAGGAGTGGAGCTGCAGAGGGAGCTTTCACTTTTAACTCTACATATGTCTCTATTAGTTGATTTTTTTTTTCTTTGCAGTGAGCAGATAGTATGTAAAAGGAAATATTTTGCCAGGGGCATTGGCTCACACCTGTAATCCCAGTACTTTGGGAGGCCTAGGTGGGTGGATCACCTGAGGTCAGGAGTTTGAGACCAGTCTGGCCAACATGGCGAAACCCCATCTCTACTAAAAATGCAAAAATGAGCCGGGTGTGGTGGCATTTCCCTGTAATCCCATCTACTCAGGAGGCTGAGGTAGGAGAATTGCTTGAACCGGGAGGTGGAGGTTGGGGTGAGCTGAGATTGTACCACTGTACTCCAGCCTGGGCGACAGAGGGAGACCCCATCTCAAAAATAAATAAATAAAAGGAAATATTTTAAAAGCTTAAAATATTTAATCCTTATACCAGCTCTCTCTATTAGATAGGTATCATTATCATCTCCATTTTCCAAATAAGGACATTGAATTACTGGGATGTTGAGTAATGTGCCCAAGGCCACACAGCTAAAGAAGTGGTAAAGACAGAGTCAAAGCCAGGCAGTTTAGCTCAAGTGTACACCCTTAACCACCATGCCATGCTGCATGTTATAAAAATACAGTTTTTAAAACAATGTGGTACTGGCACATAAAGAATACTCTTATCCTAAATTCATATTAGATGAAATAATGTATAGTACGTGGGGCCAGAGCTGGAACATGAGACCTGAGACCTAACTCTAACCTATTGCCTACCAAAATGTCTTTTTGTATGTAGCTTGTAACAATAATAAAAATGTAGGGTTTTTTTTTTTTCTTATTTGCAATGAACATAGCAACAAAAATAACTATTTACTTTGAGGAGCATGATCTTTGGAATAATAATACTTAAAAGTGAGGAATGATCTAAGAAAGTTACCTGGAGAGGGATGACTTCAGTGAGAGGGTAGTCTTTACCAATAGGGAGGGTGGTGGTACATACTAACTGGTTTCTAATTTGAAGATCTTTTCTGGAGTACTTAGTTGTATTTTATATATTTTGATCACTGACTTTCTTTTTTTGACGCAGAGTTTTGCTCTTGTTGCCCAGGCTGGAGTGCAGTGGTATGATTTTAGCTCACCACAACTTCTGCCTCTTGGGTTCAAGTGATTCTCCTGCCTCAGCCTCCCAAGTAGCTGGGATCACAGATGTATGCCACTACGCCCAGCTGATTTTGTATTTTTAGTAGAGGCGGGGTTTCTCCATGTTGGTCAGGCTGATCTTGAACTCCCTACCTCAGGTGTTGACCACTTAGATTTAAGGAAACAGCTTACAAAGGCAACAGAAGAGTGGAAAACCTTTATTCTTTGTGCAAGTTTTAAACATTTAATAAAATGTTTGTTAAAATACAGATATTTTGTTTTGTCTTTAGGAAAAATAAAATGTATAAGCCATTTATTTACTACATTCTTCCTTCTCTGATGGGAAATGAAAAAATTTTTAAATCTTTATTACAGAAAAAAAATAAGCACAAACTAAAACAAACCCCATACCCACTTTCTTACTGGGAGACAACAAATCTAATAAAAGTTCTGGGGTATATCCTTTTAAATCCTCTTTCAGCGGGGTGTGGTGGTTTATGCCTGTAATCCCAGCACTTTGGGAGGCTCAGGTGGGTGGATTACGAGGTCAGGAGTTTGAGACCAGCCTGACCAACATGGTGAAACCCCATCTCTACTAAAAATACAAAAATTAGCCAGGTGTGGTGGTGTGTGCCTGTAGTCTCAGCTACTCAAGAGGCTGAGGCAGGCTAATTGCTTGAACCTGGGAGGCAGAGGTTGCAATGAGCCGAGATCACACCATTGCACTCCTCCGTCTCAAAAAAAAAAAAAAAAAAAAAAAAGCCTCTTTCATGTGTATCATTTTGTGTTGCTAACCAAAATATATACAAAGCAATTTTTTGTTAGTTACTTTTTTCGTTTCATATATTTTGAACCTTCTACACTTGAGATTTTAAATTGAAGGAGAAAGGATTTTTGGTTGGTTAGTTTTTGATTTTACCTTTATTTTAGAACTTCACATTTGTTTCTTTTCACACTATTTAACGTTCAGTACTTTTGCCTTTTTTGTTATTTGTTTCCTCTGTTAGATTCAGTTCCTTGAAGGCGTCTGTATTCATTCTGTTAAGCTCATATAACATACGGACAGGACATACATTAACAAGTGATTGTAGGGAAAAAAGGCATTAGACATTTCAGTAGTTATTTTAGGATACAGATCAATCACTAATTCACTTGCAGTCCAGTGTTACTTAAATTGCTTGTGTAACCAAAAACTAAGGAAAAACAAATTTGTATATAGATATTTAAGGTCCTTTCCTATTTTTTAAGCTGAGGTAAAATATTCTTGTGATGTTAATTTTTTATGTGACCCGTTGAACAGAACATACTTAGTCTAAGGTATTATTAACTATTGAAAACAAAAATGTGTAGGAGGACAGCAAGGTTATATTTTATTCCTTTTAAAATGTCATGAGTTTTAAGAAGAGGGAAGCGTGGGTTTCCTGTCTAGTTTTTAGGTGGTGATTTTTAAAAGACTAGCACTTCCATAGGGTTAGCAGCTAATTTGTAAATGTACATATTAATTGGTAATAAGCAGAAGTAAGGGCACTTTTTTCTTTTCTTTGCTCAAAAAGTATTAACAGTTACTGATTCTGTTACGGTACAGAAGACTAATAATGATCTATATGTTAAATTGCATCAAATAGTGGGCAAAGTGGCTCACATCTGTAATCACAGCACTTTGGGAGGCTGAGATGGGTGGATCACCAGAGGTTGGGAGTTTGAGACCAGCCTGACCAACATGGAGGAATCCCGTCTCTGCTAAAAATACAAAATTAGCTGGGCGTGGTGGCACATGCCTGTAATCCCAGCCACTCGGAAGGCTGAGGCAGGGGAATTGCTTGAACCCGGGAGGCAGAGGTTGCGGTAAGCAGAGATGACACCATTGCACTCTAGCCTGGGTAACGAGTGAAACTGCGACTCAAAAAAAAAAAAAAAAAAATTGCATCAGATGATGTTTATCCCAGTGTGCTAAGATTATTATTATTTTTTAACCCTCTTTAAATCTTTTTTTTTTTTTTTGGTTCCAGTGAACCCTCTTTAAATCTTTCTCATAGGTATTCTCAAGTATAGACAATTTAATCATCTCGTAGTTTGTCCACTGTATTTGTGGCTTGTAAGGGTTTTAAAAGTTGGGCATAAGTAGCTGATAAGTTACAAAAAAATACAAATTTCAATAAGGTAATTTTAGTTAAAATGACAGGAATATATGATAGAATATATTGTTTGCTGGGAAAAAAGTAAAAAAAAGACAGGAAATGGGGGTTCATTTTTAATAGAAAAACACGGAACCCAAAAAACAAGGCAAAAAAAACTACGCTATTTCCAAAGAGAACATCTCAGTTGTGCAGAAAGAATTAACATAGTAGGCTTGATTGAGATTGATATCCTTAGAGAGGTCTGCTTGCAAGGTTGGCCCTTGGCTGGCATCTAGGAACTTGGATTTGGGGAGGGTTTCGACCATTTCCAGAACTAAAAAGAATGGCCTATGGTGCCTAAGGTGTTTGTGTAAACCATGTGGGTTATACAGAACACCTTTCTTTCTGGGAGTCTGGAATTTTGCTGTGTAGTAGGCAGAGGGTGCTTATATGATCACCCCCTAAGAATAATTTTGGAGACAACATTTTATATATGTTATAATTCATTGCTGGAGGAAGTAAGTGTGTCCTGTGTGACTCTACTGGGAGAAGATTTTTGGCGCACTTGTGCCTGATTTTCTCTGGACATTGCCCTCCCCACCTCCATGCACCTTTTTCCTTTGCTGATTTTGCTTTATATCCCTTTGCTGTGATAAAGCACAGCCGTGAGTTTTCTGACTCCTCCTTGTGAATCATCAAATCTGAGGGTGTTCTTGAAGACTCCCAGCCAAATAGTGGATCAGATAAGTTTATAATTGGAATCTACCCATGTTCATATAAAGTCTCTACAAGGAAGCTTCCAAAAGGTAGATAACATTTTTTGGGATTAAGTTGTCCCCATATAGGGTAAGAGATAAAATAAGTGAAAACTAAAATTACTTTGGGATCTGAAGGAGAAAAAAAAGGTTCTTAATTTGTGACTGATAAACTTCTGTTTAGGGTCTGTCTTTGTGAAACTGTATCTTGGTGTCTAGCTATCTGAGAAGGTTCTGTACTGTATAGACATGTATTATTCAGGAAGCAGAACTGAAAGTGAGACAACGTAAATGTAACTCAAGAAAGCGTTGTGGGCTGGGTGCGGTGGCTTGTGCCTGTAATCCCAGCATTTTGGGAGGCTGAGGCAGGCACATCACCTAAGGTCAGGAGTTCAAGACCAGTCTGGGCAACATGGCAAAACCCCTTGTCTACTAAAAGTACCAAAATTAGTTGGCAGGATGGCATGCGCCTATAATTCGAACTACTTGGGAGACTGAGGCACGAGAATCTGTTGAACCTGGGAGACGGAGGTTGCAGTGAGCCAAGATTGCACCACTGCGCTCCAGCCTGGGAGACAGGGCAAGACTCCGTCTCAAAAAAAAAAAAAAAAAAAAAGGCATTTGGAGCCAGGCGTTGTGGCTCATGCTTGTAATCCCAGCACTTTGGGAGGCTGAGGCAGGAGGATTGCTTGAGCCCAGAAGTTTGAGACCAGCTTAGGCAACATGGTGAGACCCTGACTCTACCAAAAATTAAATGTTGGCCAGCATGGTGGTACATGTCTGTAGTCCTAGCGCTTTGGGAGGCCGAGGTGAGAGGATTCCTTGAGCCCAGGAGTTCAAGGCTGCAGTGAGCCATGATCATTGCCCCTGCACTCAAGCCTGGGTGACAGAGAGAGACTCTGTCTCAATTAAAAAAAAAAATAAAAAAATAAAAAGAGAAAAAGAAGCATTGTGATGTAGAAAGTGCGTGGGTTTTGGAACTAGGTAGATCTGGGTTAAAATTCTGATATTAACTCTGATTATTTGAACTAATTATTTCTTCATTTATAAAGTGAGAATAATGCCTGCTGTGTAAAGTGGTTTGAGAATTAAATTAGATAGTGTATATAAAGCTTCTACCACCGTATCTTTCACATGATGACTCAAAATGTTAGAGGACATTTTCTGCTAAGTTGTAGAGAGATGGAGAAGTTTAAAGGGGAGAAAAAAGGAGAAAGTAAAGTTTCTGTTTCTCTTCTGTTTATTGTTAGATGTGAGGTTGCATAGGAAGATTAGACGGGAGAGAAGAAACGTTAAATTTTAGAAAATGGAATTTTAAATGTATCTCTACTGTCACCCACTGGGACTTTTTGTAGTTTATGTTTTATTTTATTTTTATTTTTGAGACAGAGTCTCACTGTGTTGCCTAGGCTGAAGTGCAGTGGCATGATCTCGGCTCACTGCAACCTCCGCCTCCCAGGTTGAAGCAGTTCTCTGCCTCAGCTACCTGAGTAGCTGGGATTATCTTAACCAGCTTACCAGGCGATTACCAGGCGTCCTCAACCATGCCTGGCTAATTTTTGTGTTTTCTAGTAGAGAAGGGGTTTCACCATCTTGGCCAGGCTGGTCTTGAACTCCTGACCTCGTGATCCACCTGCCTCGGCCTCCAAAAGGTGCTGGGATTATAGGCATGAGCTACCGCACCTGGCCTATGGTTTAAGAACTAGGAATATCATAAGTACAAAGTCATTAAGAGGATGGAAGAGGCATAGAAACTTTATGAATGTTTTCCATACCTTTACAGTAAGGTTATCATGAATTATTTGACACCTGTGTGTTAGTAGGTTTCAGTAACTGATTTAAAAACATTCAACCTTTATTCCCTTATGAATGCTTTCAGATAATAATGAGATAATTTGGATAAATTTATAGACATGGTACCCTATTAGAATTTATAGAATGCATGTTTAGAAAAGATAGTGGCATCTTGAAACATAATTGTATGATTCTGGTATATGTGGCTTTTTTTTTTTTTTTTTTTAAGATGGAGTTTTGCTCTTTTCGCCCAGTGAAATGCAATGGTGCAATCTGGGTTTACTGTAACTCTGCCTCCCAGGTTCAAGTGATTCTCCTGCCTCAGTCTCCTGAGTAGCTAGGATTACAGGCACCACCACACCTGGCTAATACTGTATTTTTAGTAGAGACGGGTTTCTCCTTGTTGGTAGGCTGGTCTCAAACTCCCGAACTCAGGTGATCCGTCCGCTTCGGCCTCCCAAAGTGCTGGGATTACAAGCGTGAGTCACCACACCTGCCTGGGGTTAAATATTTTCATATTGTGTAACCATCCATGACCATCATCCATCTCCAGAACTCTTTTCTTCTCCAGACTGAAAGTCTATATCCATTAAACTGATTCCCCATTTGCCCTTTTTCTCCAGCCCTTGGCAACTATGTTTTACTTTCTGCCTTTATGAGTTTGACTACTCTACATTCCTCATATAAATGGAATCATACTTTGACCCCTTTTTAAAATTGTAATATTATTTTTTGAGATGGAGTCTTGCTCTGTTGCCCAGGCTGGAGTGCAGTGGCATGATCTGTGCTCACTGTAGCCTCTTCCTCCTGGGTTCCAGCGATTCTTCTGCCTCAGCCTCCCGAATAGCTGGGACTATGGGCGCACGCCACTATGCCTGGCTAAATTTTGTATTTTTATTAGAGATGGGGTTTCACTATTTTGGCCAGGCTGGTCTTGAACTCCTGTCCTCAGGTGATCCACCCACGTTGGCCTCCCAAAGTGTTGGGATTACAGGCGTGAGCCACCGCACTGCACCTGGCAATATTTGCCCTTTTGTAACTGGCCCATTTCATTTAACTTAATGTCTTCAAAGTTCATCCATGTTGTAGCATGTGTGAGGATTTTGTTTTTAATGGCTGAATGATGTTTAATTGCATGTATGTAGCCCATTTTCTTTATCTACTCATCTGTTTATGGACTACTTTGGTTGCCTCCACCTTTTGGCTATTGTGACTAATGCGGCTACGAACATGGACGTGCAAATACCTCTGAGTTCCTGCTTTCAGTTCTTTTAAATATATATACACAAACGGAATTGTTGGATCATATGGTAATTCTGTGTTTAATTTTTCTGAGAAACCACCATACTGTCTTCCATAGTGGCTTTACCATTTTATATTCCCACCAATATTGCACCAGGGTTCCAGTTTCTCCACACCCTCACCAACATGTGTTATTTTCTGTGTGTGTGTTTTAATAGTAGCCATCCTAATGGCTGTGACATGATATCTCACTGTGTGTGTGTGTGTGTTTTTTTTTTTTTTTTTTTTTTTTTTGGGAGACAGTTTTGCTCTGATGCCCCAGCTGGAGTACAATGGCAAAATCTCAGCTCACTACAACCTCTGCCTCCCGGGTTCCAGCAATTCTCCTGCCCCAGCCTCTTGAGTAGCTGGGACTATAGGAGCATACCACCATGCCTGGGTAAATTTTGTATTTTTAGTAGAGCCGGGATTTTACCGTGTTTGTCAGGCTGGTCTCGAACTCCTGATGTCAGGTAATCTGCCCGCCTTAGCCTCCCAAAGTGTTGGGATTACAGTTGTGAGCCACCATGCCTTGCCTTTCTTTGTGGTTTTGATATGAATTTCCTTAATGATCAGTGATGTTGGGCGTCTTTTAACAGCGTTTATTGGCTTTTTGTGTATCTTTTAAAAGGAAATTTTGAAGTCCTTTGCCCAATTTTGAATGTTTGCTTTTTTTGTTGTTGACTTGTTGGTTTTTGTTTTATAGTGCCATTTTTTTCTATCATTAACCCTCTCTTTTTTTTTTTTTTTGAGATGGAGTCTTGCTCTTGTTGCCTAGGCTCGAGTGCAATGGCACGATCTTGGCTCATAGCACCCTCCGCCTCCCGGGTTCAAGCAATTCTGCTGCCTCAGCCTCCCCATTAGCTGGGATTACAGGGATGTGCCACCACACCTGGCTCATTTTGTATTTTTAGTAGAGATGGGGTTTCACCATGTCGGTCAGGCTGGTCTCAAACTCCTGGCCACAAGTGATCCGCCCGCCTTGGCCTCCCAAAGTGCTGGGATTATAGGCATGACCCACTGTGCCCAGCCTACCCTCTTTTTTCTTTAAGCATATTAAACACAACATAGTTGTTGCCGAGTAACCAGTTATCCCTAAATTTAGCAGCTTAAAACAAACATTTATTATCTCACATGATTTCTGAGTGTCAGAAACCTGCAAGTGGCTTAGCTGGGCGATTCTAGCTCATAGTCTCTCACAAAGTTCCAATCATGTTGCTAGATGGAGCTCTTGTATTCTTCAGTAGATTTTAATTATTTGCAGAAATATGAAATGTTTTATGTGTAAATAGTTTTGTGTGTAAATAGAGTGTTGATACCTTAAAAATTATTTTTTTAAAATCTTTATTCCATATTAGCAGAAATTATATGTTAAAAAAAATCATTTTCAAGCCTCCATCGGTAGTTACTCAATTAATTAATTAATGTATTTATTTATTTACTGACTGAGTCTTGCTCTGTCGCCAGGCTGGAGTGCAGTGGTACGATCTCCACTCACTGCAACCTCTGACTCCTGGGTTCAAGCAATTCCCCTGCCTCAGCCTGCTGAGTAGCTGGGACTACAGGCATGCGCCACCACACTCGGCTAATTTTTTGTATTTTAGTAGAGATAGGGTTTCATCATGTTGACCAGGATGGTCTCGATCCCCTGACCTCATGATCAGCCTGCCTCGGCCTCCCAGAGTGCTGAGATCACAGGTGTGAGTGACCACGCCCGGCCTCTCAGGTTTATTTTTGATAACCCCTGGCTCTTTTAGAAAGCACCCTGCTTGATGTTCATGATTTGGTTGTTGACATTTAGTTCAGTGAAGTAGTTTAATTTCCATAAAAACTTCCTTTGCCTTAAATTATATTACTGGACAACTGTTAAGGAAGATTGATTTTCAGTTGCTAAATTCATGGCCTTGTAACAAGATTCTTGGAAGAGGCTGTTGTATTTGAAACATTGGAGACGATATTTGTCAAAAAATATGTTTCCACCTCGTAGGACCTTCATTGTAGTCAAAAATAGGAAATTTATAAAAACTAATATTAACTCTGTTTTAACCATGGGGAAAAAAGATATATAGGTGAGATTATAAAAAAGTGAATTTATTATGACAGTTTGATTTAGTAAACCAAGAAACTGTTCCTCACTAGTCCACTAGGGGATACTCCAGTATTTAGGATGAAAATCTGGTTGCCAGTATAACTTAAAAATGAGGCCAGGCACGGTGGCTCACACCTGTAATCCCAGCACTTTGGGAGGCCAAGGCAGGCAGATAACTTGAGGTTAGGAGTTAAAGACTAGCCTGGTGAACATGGTGAAACCTGTCTCTACTAAAAATACAAAAAATTAGCCGAGCATGGTGGCAGGCACCTATAATCCCAGCTACTCAGGAGGCTGAGGCAGGATAATTGCTTAGACCCGGAGGCAGAGGTTGCGGTGAGACGAGATGACGTCATTGCACTCCAGCCTGAATGACAGAGTAAGACTCTGTCTCAATCAATCAATCCACTTGCTTACCTGGAAAAAAAAAAAGCAGACAGGGCTGGTTTGAGTTACTGATTTGACAATAATAGTCACCTTTAGAAAGAGCCTTCTACGTTTTTAAAGTTTGGAAATGTTATGTGATTTCATTGGCCACTTTTTCTGGTGGTGTTGCCTCAAATGGACTTCTTTGAGCACTTTAGCATAACTGATTATTACATTTTTTTCTTGGTACATGAAAATCATGGTTCTCTCTCTTTTTTTTTTTTTTTTTTTTTTTTTTTTTTTCCAACTTGTGTCCTCTTTCGGAAATACAGAAAGGCTGATGTTTGGTGTGAGTTTGTTATAACTTTCTCCATCATACCATGTATGCTGTTCAAATGTTTACCTTAGAAAGATATGAAATATATGGCTTTGATACAGATAACAACACAGAAAATAATTCATTCTACTATCAAAGATATTTTAAGGGTTTAATGTTACCTTGATTTCTTTCCAGTAATTTAAGAAGTAATTGAAAATAGACACAATACAGTGTGACTTAATGCTTTAAAGAAAAATGTGAAAAGTTGAGTCCTATACTTAAAATACCAAAATTTCAAGAAAATTCAGGTTCTTGTATTTATTAGGTAGAAGTTATCAGACTTAATGTTTCAGAACATACTTCAATTAACCAAAATTTATTCTTAATTTACTTTTCGTAACCTAGTTAAAAAAATTTTTTTTCTATGTGATATGTGTTATTTTTCTGCATGTCATGTATTTCATTCTTCTGTGCCTGGCACATAAGTACTTAAAGGTTAAGTGAATTGTCAGATTTAACTCAATCTACTTTAGTTAATTTACTTGATTTTTCTGCTACTTACAAGTACAACAAATGAGTGAAGTTGTGTGCCATTATGACCACATGATTTGGAAAATGGAAATTCAGGCAGTGTAGGAGAAGAATAAGGATATTTATTTGTCCAGTGAAAATAAACGTGGTCTAGGATTTATTGAAAGTTGGTTGTAATATGAGCCTGAATGATACTTTTACAGGTTGCATTTGACATTCTCTTATCATATTTTTTGGTTCGTCTCTGTCTCCCTAATGAAATGAAATAGGAAAGAGCTAGAGAGTGCTGGGATAAATATCCAAATGCCTTTTAGTTGCGCATTTGGATAGATTGACTAGCATGCTCAAGATGCCAGCTATATCTTCCTGTGGTACAATAAGAGCCAAGGTATTCCTGTGGATTTTCATAACCAATTCTATAATACTGAGTATAGTTTCCTTGCTCTGTGCAGTGACTAACAAAGGAGTGGAATATGATTGGTTTAAGTATTTTGTTATATTTTGACTGTAGGGGAATGGTGAAATGTCACAAAGTATCAGTTACTCTTCTGCTTTTATACTTTGTTTGCAATTAAATGTATCTTTTTAAAAAAAGATAATATAAAAGCAAAAGAAAAACCATTTATAATGCTTTTGCTTAGGTCCAACCTTAATTTTTATATGACAATTTCCACGATTGTCAAATTTTCTGTCTCATTTCAATAGAGGGAGTAATTGTTCCATTTGTCATTTAACATGACACAGGCTGTTTCTTCGTAATTTTTTTTCAAAACTCTTTAGTGATGTAAAAAAATCTTAGCCGAGTGTTGATTATTTAAATGACAGGAGAATATGTGTATATAAAGTGATTTCAGAGGCCGGGCGTGATAGCTCATGCCTGTAATTCTAGCACTTTGGGAGGCCGAGGCAGGTGGATATCACCTGAGGTCAGGAGTTTGAGACCAGCCCGGACAATATGGTGAAACCCTGCCTCTACTAAAAATACAAAAAATTAGCCAGGTGTGGTGGCCCATGCCTGTAATCCTAGCTGCTTGGAAGAATGAGGCAAGAGAATTACTTGAACCCAGGAGGTGGAGGTTGCAGTGAGCCGAAATGGTGCCTTTGCATACCAGCCCAGGCAGCAAGAGGGAAACTCTATCTCAAAAAAGAAAAAAAGAGGGATTTCATACAGAAAGGTTAAGGTTCTTACACTGTCATACAACATCTAATAATTTCATATTAGATGAAATTATTTGATTTTGAAAATTAAGTGCAGCAGTCTATTTCCTGACAGCTGGCAGAAAGCAGTGCTTATTCTTCCTGTTGGTTTGTAATCCTCATCCTTTGTAATGTAAGAATATAAAGTACTAGGAAGACTATTAGTCTAGTATTGGTCCATGAAGGATTTCATTACTGTTATCATTCTAACATTCTGTGTTTTCTTTTCTTTTCTTTTTTTTTTTTTTAACATAAGAATATCACTATTTTTCTACAGGTAATTTTTCTGTGGCTTCAACATTGTCTCTTCAATATTAAAAGAAAAATATCCCAAAGTTTAGAACCGGATCACTTGGCCCTTTCTCTTCTTATCTCCTCCCAGTTCAGAATGCCTGCATCTCTTAATGGCCAGCATCCTCTTGGGTCTGTAGTTAGGATCAACACATTCCAGCCTTAGCACAATCTTCTTTGTGGTCTTAGCCTTCTTCCGGAAAATTGGCTTTGTCTGCCCACCATAGCCACTCTGCTTCCGATCATAGTGCCTTTTTCACTGGGCATACAAGGCATCCTTGCCCTTCTTATATTGTGTCACTTTGTGAGGCTGATGCTTGCCACACTTCTTACAGAAGCTTCTTCGGGTTTCAGGTCCGTTGACCATCTCTGCAGCAGGGCTGTTCTGTCTATATGATGAAAACAAGAAATGGCATGCAAGACCCTCGTCTCATGCAGCTTTTGCCTAACTGGGTTTTCTTTTCTTAAAGTGACCCCCTTCCTGTGGCCTTCTTGGCAGTTGAGAGGACCACTGTTTTCAAGAGAACTAGGAGTGGCTTCCTATCTAAATAGGGACTAGCTGTGGTTAGAAGAGGAAGTGGGAAATGACTGGATCACTGCTTCTGCTTTTTCCTACTTAACACGACACTTTTTCCTTGCAACTCCATTACCAGGCCTAGGACCTTAAATTCTGGATATAGTGGAGCATATCCTGGAATTTTCTTTTGTTATGGCAACTTTGGTGACAGAGTTTCTTATAACAATGAAACTTGGTGACATTGTGAAATATATATTTGGTTTTTATTCTGTTTCCTGGCCCCCCCCCCAAAAAAAAAACCCTCCTAAAATTCTAGGACTCTCTTTAGTGATTTGAGTGCCTTCTGTATGCTAATGAGATGACTGGAGGCTGGGGACCCCCTAGGTAGCTTCAGGATGGGGGCTGGTCACCTGAAGGACTGAGGCGTGATTAGAAGGTTGGGACTTTCAGCCCCCACCATCTCTCTGGAGAGGAGAGAGGCTGAAAGTTCCGATCACCAATGGCCAGTGATTTAATCACTTATGCCTGTGTAATGAAGCCTCCACAAAACCCAGAAGTACTGGGTTCAGAGAGCTTTGGGATAGCTGAACACATGGAGGTTCCTGAAGGACTCTGCTCAGCTCCTCTGCTTCTTTTTCTTTCTTTCTTTTTTTTTTAAAAAAAGACCGGGTTTCACCATGTTGGTCAGGCTGGTCTTGAACTCCCAACCTCAGGTGATCCGCCCACCTTGGCCTCCAAAGTGCTTGGATTACAGGCGTGAGCCACCACATCCGCTGTGGCTCCTCTTCTTGAATACCTTACTCTGTGTATCTTTTAATTTGGCTGTTCATCTGTATCCTTTGTAATATTCTTTATAATAAATGAGTAAACGTATGTAAAGTGTTTCCCTGAGTTCTGTGAGTCACTCTTGCAATTTAAACCCAAGGAGGGGGTTGTTGAAACCCGAATTTATTGGCAATCAATCAGAAATGGCATCTGAAGTCTGAGACAGTCATGTGGGCCTGAGCCCTCGACTTGTGGAATCTGACACTATCTCCGGGTAGATAGAATTGAGTTAAATTGTAAGACACCCAGCTTTTGCACTGCTTGCTTGGTGTGTAGAGGAAATAACCCCACACATCCTGGGTCAGAAATACTGTGCTGAGTGGTGAGAATAGGCAAAAACACCTTGGGATTTTGTTTTTCCTATCTTCAGACTCTACTTGCTGTTTGGCGGTTGTGTCACCCTTTATGAATGAACAAATGGATTTAGATGATGACTTCCTAGTGACAAGGTGATTGCTAATTAAAATGTAATATGATACAAGAGTAGGGAACATTTAAGGAAGTAACATTTAACTTCTTGTGCTCTGAGAAATTCCTGAAGAGTCTTATTAAAACACCCTCGAACAGGGCTGGGTGCAGTGACTCACGCCTGTAATCCCAGCACTCGGGAGGCCAAGGCGAGCGGATCACCTGAGGTCAGGAGTTCAAGACCAGCCTGGCTTCTCTAAGCCATGGTGAAATCCCATCTCTACTAAAAATACAAAATTAGCTGGCTATGATGGCATATTCCTGTAATCCCAGCTAGTTGGGAAGCTGAGACAGGAGAATCACTTGAAGCTGGGAGGCAGGGGTTGCAGTGAGCCAAAATCATGCCATTGCACTCCAGCCTGGGCAACAAGAGCTAAACTTTGTTTCAAAACAACAAGAAGCAGAAAAAGAAAAAAAACACCCTAGAACAACATGAAGATTGTCATGTTTTATTAGCGTTCCACATCCTGAGAATGCAGAATTAAACTGGAAAGTTAATGTAATTCATTGCTGTAATCTATTAGATTAACATGTTAAATTTTATTTAATTTTGAAAAGTTAACTCATTAATGCAGTTCAAAATACATTTAAGATACATTTAATCTCCTTGTATTTCTCTCCCTTTAGCCTCTTCTCTAGAGGCAATCAATATTCCCAGTTTAAATATACTTTAAACATTTATTATTTAAAGGACTTCTTTGGTGTGTATGAATAATTAAAGTTGATAACATGGATTCTAGAGGCAGACATTTTAAATTTTCATCTACTCAACAGTTATTAAGCACCTACCAGTTACTTGGAACTGGAAATACAGCAATGAACAAATTTCTTGGAACTGGAAATACAGCAATGAACGAATTACGGCCTTTATGGAAATTACATTATAGTGGGTGGAGACAGGTGCTAACTAAATATTTATTTACTATGTAATGTGGTGATGATGGTGGGGAGGAAGATAGTGCTGGGTAAAGGGAGAGGGTGATCGTAGAGGTGCTGTATTACTTTTATTTTTATTTTGAGACAGAGTCTTCCTGTGTTGTCCAGGCTGGAGTGCAGTGGTGCGATCTCGGCTCACTGCAACCTCCACTGCCTCAGCCTTCTGAGTAACTGGGATTACAGTGTGTGTGTCACCACGCCCTGCGAATTTTTATGTATTTTTAGTAGAGATGGGGTTTCATCATATTGGCCAGGCTGGTCTCAAACTCCTGACCTCAGGAGTTCGGATGATCCATCCACCTTGGCTTCCCACAGTGCTAGGATTACAGGCCTGCGTCACCACGCCCAGCGGACATGCTGTTTTAGATTAGATGGTTGGAGAAAGCCTGGTGGTGGTGGTGGGGGAAACACTTGAGCAGAGAATTACTATCTGAATGAGTCAAACTTGTGGCTTTTGAGATAAAAGCATTCCAGGTGGGAGGCCGAGGTGCGTGGATCTCGAGGTCAAGAGATGGAGACCATTCTGGTCAACATGGTGAAACCCTGTCTCTACTAAAACTACAAAAAATTAGCTGGGCATGGTGGCACGTGCCTGTAATCCCAGCGACTCAGGAGGCTGAGGCAGGAGAATTGCCTGAACCCAGGAGGTGGAGGTTGCGGTGAGCCGAGATCGCGCCATTGCACTCCAGCCTGGGTAACAAGACCGAAACTCTGTCTCAAAAAAAAAAAAGCATTCCAGGAAGAGGACCATCAAGGGCAAAAATCTGGAGACTATATTGACAGAAGAGGTGAGTATCCTTCCAGAATGGTGGAAGAGGCTAGACTGGCTGGAGAGGAAGCCTGAAGGAGAATAGTAGGGAATAATATATAAGAGGAAAAAGAAGGTAAAAGAGTTGTATGGGAGTAGTGTTGGGGATTGCTGATGACTGGTTTATGTAGGGTTTGTGTACCATAATAAGGAAATAGGATTTTATTCTGCGTGGGATGGGAATCTTGGAGAGTTTAGATTTATAGAGTTCAGTCTAGCTTCTCTGTGGAGAATAAACTGTGGGGGGCAAGGGTGAAAGCAGAGAGATTAGTTATGATCTTAAATAGCCATAGAGTATACAACACTGTACTAGATACAGTGAGCTTTATCAAATTTAGTTTGTAGTATTTCTCCCCTAGATTTGACTTTTACCCCTTGAGGAATGGAGGTAAGAAGTAAACATGAATTCATAATGAACATTTGTATTTGTAAATGATAAGTTTAGGAATTATAGTTAAAACTCTGGAGGGATTCAGATTTGTACAGATAAAGTATCACTTGCCTATTTCAAGAAATATGATAAACTTCCCCAAAGAAACTCCAATACCTTTTATAGTTATAGCGTACAGTGATTTTTTTCCTAGGTCTTCCAAAAAAGGCTATGTTGCACAATTTTGACAAATTAAATATTTTGTGTGCTATTTTCCTTTCCATTTTGACTAGATGACATTTTGAATTTGAAACTTCCTTGGTTTTTCCAATGTATGTCAAAGTTCTAGAAAGTATTTAAAAGGCAAAATCCTTAGACTTTAAGCAAGCAAGTTAATAGTGATGAAAATAATATAAAATAAATATAAAAATGTCAACCTGGAAAATTTAAACCGACAGAATAATATGTCTGAATTTGCTGACAAACCTGCTATGTCTTGTGTTTATTTCCTATGTTGCGCCTCCTAAGTCTAGAAAGGCGGTGCAACACAGGAAATAAATCTGAAATTTGAGAAGTTCAGAACTCTTAATATCTAACTGGGTGAATGAAGTCCCTTGAGTCAAAAATGAAATCACTTGTAAGAGAGAAAATGAGAACCAGACATGGTAAAGATGTAGAAAAGGGAAAACCAAAGTGGACATTGCAAAGTACTTTAAAATATAAATGGTGTTGTGGCCGGGTGTGGTGGTTCACGACTGTAATTCCAGCACTTTGTGGGGACAGGCAAATCACTTGCAGTCAGGAGTTTGAGACCAGCCTGGCCAGCGTGGCATAACCCCATGTCCACTGAAAATACAAAAATTAGCCAGGCGTGGTGGCATGTGCCTGTGGTCCCAGCTACTTGGGGAGGCTAAGGAACAAGAATTGCTTGAACATGGGAAGCGGAGGTTCCGTGAGCCTAGGTTACACCACTCCAGCCTGGGTGGCAGAATGAGACACCGTCTAAAAAATAAATAAATAGGGCTGGGCGCCGTGGCTCACGCCTGTAATCCCAGCACTTTGGGAGGCCAAGGTGGGTGGATCATGAGATCAGGAGTTCAAGACCAGCCTGACCAACATGGTGAAACCCCATCTCTACTAAAAATACAAAAATTGGCCAGGCCTGGTGGTGCATGCCTGTAATCCCAGCTACTCAGGAGGCTGAGGCAGGAGAATCGCTTGAACCCAGGAGGCGGAGGTTGCGGTGAGCCGAGATCGTGTCACTGCATTCCAGCCTGGGCGACAATGAGACTCTGTCTCAGAAAAAAAAATAAATGATAAATAAATGGTACTGGAGGCAGAAGAGAAATGGGAAATGAAGGTTAAAGGGAAAGCCCAGCATATTGACATATTTAAGGAAACTTAAATAAATTTTTGCTGGATCCGGTTGGGTTTAAGAAAGAAGTTAAGGCTGGGTGCGGTGGCTCATGCCTGTAATCCCAGTACTTTGGGATGCTGAGGTGGGCAGATCACCTGAGGTCAGGAGTTTGAGCCAAACCTGGCCAACATGGTAAAACTCTGTCTCTACTAAAAATACAAAAAAATTAGCCAGGCGTGGTAGCAGGCACCTGTAATCCCAGCTACTCAGGAGGCTGAGGCAGAAGAATTGCTTGAATTCAGGAGGTGGAGGTTTCAGTGAGCTGAGATCACACCATTGCACTCCAGGCTGGACAACAAGAGCCAAACTCCATCTGGGAAAAAAAGTTGAAATGGCTAATAAACCCACACACACATGCTCAAAAAGAATTGTGAAATAAATTTCAAGACTAGTATGTATTACTCATTAAGTAGGTGGAGCCCAGAAGGGTGTTGTTAATTATTTTTTGGAGACGAGACTCTGTCACCCAGGCTGGAGTGCAGTGGTACGATGTTGGCTTACTCTAACATCCGCCTCCCAGGTTCAAGCGAGTCTCCTGCCTCAGCCTCCCGAGTAGCTAGGATTACAGGTGCACCCCACCACACCTGGGTAATTTTTGTATTTTTAGTGGAGACAGAGTTTCTCCATGTTTTCCAGGCTAGTCTTGAACTCCTGGCCTTAAGTGATCTCCGAGCCTGGGCCTCCCAAAGTGCTGGGATTACAGGCGTGAGCCACTGAGCCCAGCCCATTGCTAATTTTCTTTACTCTCGATTTCTATTAATTTGGTTTGCTTGTCTAGGCTTCCTAAAATAGGACTTAATAAAATTTACTGTTAAGTATTTCAAGTTAATGGTTTAGAAGGTAATTTTTTAAATTAAAAAAATAGTATTACAGAAGTACTTTATCTAGGCAAAGCATTGTATATTTTTATTAATCCTCATTACATCTTTTCATGGGTTTTTATTATTGCTATTATCTTTATGTACAGCTACCTCTTTTAGTCAAAAACTATATAATGCTACCTTTACCTCAAACGTATGTACTTTTAATTTATATTTAAAATAAGAAAACATAATCTGACATACCTCACTTTGGGTCATGGAGTCATAAGATATTTGAGCTGAAATAAGTTTTTTCCTTTGTGTACACAGTTTTATTATAACAAAGCAACTTATACAAAGAAACTTGTACACTTTTAAAACTGAGCATCATCTTTCCTTTCCAGTAAAACAAAAATTTAAAAAAACAGGTTGAAAATTATTCAATAGAGAATATCAATTCCTTCTACTCTTGACTGAACTAAAGGAAAAAAGAGAATATCAATTCCAAATAAGATACTACAGGTTTTGCTGATTCTCCCATTGAGTGGCAAGGCTCAAGTCATTATTAAGAGACAATTTTTTTTTAAGTGTCACCTTAAGGCCAGATGTGGTGGCTCATGCCTGTAATCTCAACACTTTGGGAGGCTGAGGTGGGTGGATCTTGAGGTCAGGAGTTCAAGATCAGCCTGGCCAACATGGTGAAACCCCATCTCTACTAAAAATGCAAAAATTAGCTGGGCATGGTGGCGTGCGCCTGTAATCCCAGCTCCTCGGGAGGCTGAGGCAGGAGAGTTGCTTGAACCTGAGAGGCAGAGGTTGCAGTGAGCTGAGATTCCACCATGGCACTCCAGCCTGGGCAACAGAGCGATGCTCTGTCAAAAAAAAAAAAAAAAAAAAAAAAAAAAAAAAAGTGTTAACCTTAAACTACAGGCATGTCTGTCAGACATCTCAATTTTTTAACGTACCAAAAGAGATGCCACGTTGTCAAAATGCCCGCTAAACCCACCCAAACATCTCAAACCCACCCTTTGCTAACCTTCTCTAACCCTATATTTTAAAAAAGTTTCCCCCTTTTTAAACGAGAGAGTAGACGCATTGGTTAACGCTAACTGTTCTTATTCACATAGAGAGACAGTGTACTCTCTGAGTCCAATATACAGAGAAAGGAGGAAAAGAGCTAGAATTCTGTGTGCTACTACACAGGGGCCTAGCACCCTCCAGCTTCCAGCAGAGCTAAGGGAGCAGGTTTTTCTTTTTTCCCACAGAGCTCGGTGATGTTGATTCCATATAGTTTTTGTTCAGACAGGAAGGGATAAAAATGAATTGGGAACCAAAAGGATTTGAGACTCTTTTCCCATAATATCCTGCTCAAGGTATTTACCCCCCAAATAAGTTGAGAACCATGGTGTAGAGAAGAGAGACCTCAGGAACAGGGCAACTGAGCAACAAGTGGGAAAAAAGACTGCAACTTGTTCCCAGGGACTGGAGAAAATTTTTAAAAGGAAGGTTGAATCCATCAGTGTTCTGTTAGTCAACCTCTCCTTCATCCTCCTCATTCCTCCCCTTCATCATCATCTTCACTTTCTTCCTCATCCCCTCTTCATTGGTATCTTCCAATCCTTTCTCCTCTTCATCATCATCATGATCTTCTCCTCCTTCTTCATCATCCACATCTGGAACCAAGTAGTACTGTAATGGGATGGGCCAGATGTCATCTTTGATTACCTCTCCTAACTCATCAGCACCTGCATCAGAATGGTCAATAAACCAAGTAAAGAAGCTCTCTGGCGCCTCATGCTGCCTCTTCCTGCTGGCTTTATTCTGTGTTTGACTTGAATGTTTCATCACATCCCTTCCAGATTTTCATATGATTTCAGTGGACTTTGAAGATCTCATTCAGATGAAATTCTTTGGAGAGAACTTTTCAAAGGAAGGAATTTAATCAAAATGAAAGTCTATTCTGTAACCTGACTTAATATCTTCAAATTCTGTCACCTCACCTCTGGTCAGATAATGTAGTGCCTCTTCATCCTCCTCCCTAAGCAGTGCAGACACTTGAGGATGGTTGACAAATGTTGTTACCCCCAGATTTGTGATTTTGGAGATCAGTTCTGACCTCTTATGAAGAAAATGGTTGACAGAGTTTATTTTTCTGTTCTGCTTTCAAAATTCCTCTTAGTTCATTAAGTCTGTCTATTTCATTTTGTACTTTATCACTATGTTCAACTGCTTCCTGTTCTTTTTCTCTCTTCTTCAACAAGTCTAGAGAGGTTGATGATGTCTCCTCTCGTCTCAGAACAGGAGGTGGTCTTGGTGTCTTCTTTTGAGGCGGGAGTGGAGACTGGCATTTGGGGGTCATGCTGCTAGGAAAGTCCAAGAACCAGACCACAAGTCTTCTTGCTTGTCAGGAAGAAGCTCAGAAAACTCTGAAATAATTTTAGAGTGCTCTTTTCTCCTGTTCCTTAATTTTACAGATGGAGAAATGGAAACACAGTAAAATTCCCATATTTAGTTATGGCAGAGAAAAGACCAGAACGTTGGTCTTCTGGCTTCTGGTTTAGTGCTCTACAACGTTTTAACTTATGTTTTTATTATAATTTTTTTTTTATAAGTTCAGTTGTCAAAGACAGGTATTGTCTTTTTTGTTAGATTGTTGCTTCGTGATTAAGTGACCTGAGTTGACTGCTTTATGCATACATAGAAAGATGCTCTCTTTTTGTTGAGAAGGTTAACAACCTTGTGATTATCTTCCTCCAAGTGAAAATCAGTCTTATTTCCAGAAATACACATTCCTCTAAACTTTCAAATCTTATTGTTGTTATAAATTTAAGTGGCACCAGTGCACCTTTGTTACATAGTCGTGAAGTCTGGGCTTTTAGTGTAACCATCACTTGAATAATATAAGTCATACCCATTAAGTGATTTCTCAGCCCTCACCTCCCGTCCCACCCTCTGAATCTCCAGTGCCTTATTCTACACTCTATGTCCATGTATACACATTATTTAGCTTCTACTTGTAAGTGAGAACATGCAGCTCTCTATTTGGGAGACCTCAAGTAGAAGATCACTTGAGCCCAGGAGATTGAGGCTGTAGTGAGCCATGATCTCACCACTGCACTCTGGCCTGGGTGACAGTGAGACCCTGTCTCAAAAAAAAAACTTAGCTACTTAAATCAGGAGCCCCAATGATTCTTAGCAGCGATACTATGACAATTTACTTCTAGCTTTCCGTACCTCAAAAAAATGCTGATTGATATCCTAAAATGTTCCATAAATCAGATATCCTACAAAGCCAAACTGGTCCTTCTTGTTAAAATTAATAAGGTTCTGTAAGCTGTTAACCAAAAAAAATTTCCACTAACACTGCATACTTAATGCTCCTAAATAAATTTAAATATGCAAAATGTTAATTCAAATAAAAAAATAAGAAAATACAACCATAAAGCTGACAATTAAGATGAAAAGGTTTTGGTATGTCTATCAAAGGATAAATGGGTAAAAAAATATGATAGCTGTATACAATGGAATATTATTCAGCTGTAAAAATGAATGAAATCATATCTTTCTGTGGCAACATGGATGGAACTGGAAGCCATTGTCTTAAGTGAAACAGCTCAGAAACAGAAAATCAAGTACCCTGGAAGATCTTCTCCGATCACTTTAATTTTCTAAGCTGGGTCATTGGCTTAGTAAGAAGGGAGGTAGAAGAAGGTATTAGGAGTTTGAGAAGAGAGAAAAGCATATAATTGTCTAGAAAAGTGGGAAAGTAAATGGCCTAGAGAAATATAGTATGATAACCAGGCAGTGTTAAGGGCTCATTTGAGGCCAGAGATCCTGAGTTAAAAGTGAGGCCAGTCAGCTTGGTTTTGTGCTTTTTTTTCTCCAGCCACCTTCACTTTAGAAGTAGGGGAATAGTTGAATTTGCCCAGCTTGTGGTTCTGCAAAGTTAGTATGTCCAAGTGAGAGAGGAGCAGGTGATTCTAATGATGGGCCATGAAACTTAAGCTGGGTAAGGAGAGAAGAGAGGACTTCACAGGGTGAGGAACAGTGGAAAGATAGTTCGAAGACAGTTTGGTCAGTAGATGGGAGATCTGGTGGGGCCACATGATTATATGAATTTATGTATTAGAAAGAATGAGCTGGAAAGATAAAACATGGTATTCAAAAGGAGTTCCACGAAATTAAGATGAAGAGGGTGCGATAGAGTGTGCTGAGTTAGCGTTACATTTAGCTCTTTGCTTTTCACAGCAACGCCATGATATATATGGTGTAAACATCATTAATCATGTTTCATAGATGAGAAAACCGAAGCTCAGAGAGGTTGGGCAGTTTTCCCAAGGTCACAGAGCTGCTAATAAGTCAGCTATTTAGGACTCAGAGCCCATTAATCTGATTTTCAGTAGTCCTCTACCATACTATATCAGTTTCCTGAAAGTTAGTAACTTATTTCCCTATCTTTGCAACTAGATTGCAATCTTAAGTCAAAACTTTTGACAAATACAGGTTACCAAAATTATTTTCCTCTTCAGAAATCTTCAGAGTCTAATCTTTGGGCAATGTTGGAGGGGTTTGCTGCCACTGTTTTTACCTAGCGGATCTTACTGAAAATACACATATATTAGAGGCTTAAATATGACAGTTTTGTTTAAACTCCCTTTCATAATGGGGCTTCAGGTGGGCGGAGGACGGAACAAGGAGGAATGTACTGTTCTTACAGCAGCATGCCTGGGCAGACAGCTTTGCTATTAGAATGTGTCCAAATCCATGTGCATTCCTTTTGGTGGCAGTTTGCACCATTGCAACTCTCAAGGATAGTTGGTTATTGGATGTTGTCCATTTGGGATATGATTCTCTTCTCTCCCCTAATGAAGTAATTATCAGGCGTTTTATACTTTTGCACATTTAGCTTTGTGGTAGAGGGTGGATTTGGAGGAGTTCTTTAAATGTGAAGAATGGGGGAATTATTACCTGAACTAATCTTTATCATTTTAAATGACAGAATAGGAAAATGTTTCACCTAAATTTCAGATGATTTTTTTCTTTTAAAAAATTACTTTTGCCGGGCGCGGTGGCTCACGCCTGTAATCCCAGCACTTTGGGAGGCCGAGGCGGGTGGATCACGAGGTCAAGAGATCGAGACCATCCTGGTCAACATGGTGAAACCCCGTCTCTACTAAAAATACAAAAATTCAGCTGGGCATGGTGGCGCGTGCCTGTAATCCCAGCTACTCAGGAGACTGAGGCAGGAGAATTGCCTGAACCCAGGAGGCGGAGGTTGCGGTGAGCCGAGATCGCGCCATTGCACTCCAGCCTGGGTAACAAGAGCGAAACTCCTTCTCAAGGAAAAAAAAAAAAAAAAAAAAAGAAAAAATTACTTTTAATTGTGATAAAATACATACAACATAAAATTTACTTTGTTATCAGATTAATATCCTCTAGTTTTATTTTGTTGGTATCATATTCTGTTTAAAATATAAATAGTTCCCTGGAGGTGACCCTTATGCATCTTGGCCAGAGGAACTCTCTTTCCTCTCTGTTACTTTTCTGTTTCCTACCTGCTACTGGTACTGGACCTTTTTATTCCACTGGTGAAGTCTGATGATAGAACATGGGGGTAGAGAGGTGGTATGCCTTTTAGCAGAGTCTCATGCCTTGTCTTTGAAACATGGGACATGTCAGCTCCTTCCTCTCCTCCGGAGCCTTCATGGCAGCTCCTCAGAGGGAACGTATAAGAAAGCCTGAGTCAGGGTATATACAACTCTGATCTTGTTACTTCCTTGCTTACCAGCTTTTAATGATTTCTTACCGTCTTTAGAGTGAGGTCCAAACTTCTTAACAGAGCATCCAAAGCTTTCCTAATTTGGTGCATTCCCAATCTCATACATGCTCCTGAGGATCTAGCCATACCAAAGTACAGGTAGTCCTGTAAATATGGCCTGTCCCTGGCGTACAGTAGGTGATCCAGAAGTATTTCCTTTTTTTTTTTTTCTCCTTTTTTTTTTTTTTTTTTCCCCTGACAAGGTCTCACTCTGTTGCCCAGACTGGAGCGCAGTGCCCAGGCTGGAGCGCATGGCTCATGGCTGCCTCAACCTCCCTAGGCTAAAGTGATTCTCCTACCTCATTCTCCCAGGTAGGTGGGACTACAGGCATGTGCCACCACACCTAGCTAATTTTTTTTTTTTTTTTTTTTGTATTTTTAGTAGAGACAGAGTTTTGCTATGTTGCGCAGGCTGGTCTTGAACCAAGCCATCCTCTTGCCTTGGCCTCCCAAAGTGCTGGGGTTACAAGCATGAGCCACCATGCCCAGCCAAGAAATATTTCTTGAATGAATGAATATAGTATTAATATATATCACAGTGGTGGTATTTTACATGCTAACCTGCTTTTATTCAATGGCTAATTCTTGAGTTTCCTTTAAGACTCAGGCCAAGAATCCTCTTTCAAGAGGCCTTCTCTGCTTTTGTCTATACTAGGAGACATTCTTGCTCTATGATACCAAAAGCATTCAGGCCATATCTCTGATTTACAATAGCTGATTTACTTTTTTGTTTTTCCCATTGGTACATGAGGTTCTTGAGGGCCAGGACCATGTCTTATTTATCTTAGAACCCCCTAATTCTGGGCCTGTTCTTCCTAGGTACTTCTGTTACAAAAAATCTTTATGATAGCTGTTGCTCTTGTTTCCTAATATTCACATTATATAATGTTATATATGGAATATCCCTGGCTTTTAAACTTTATTTTCTTGCCTTTTCAAAGTCAAAATTTCTTAGACACTTGACTTGTGAAATAATCAGTATTCCAATGAGTATAAATCATGACAGTCATAATTAGTATAATGTGATTGCCTATTATGGGATTGGGATGTTGGGTAGGAAGCTTAGAATTGCAGTTCATTCTAATGTGGAGGAATTATCTGAGCACTTTAAATCATTGGACAACATTATATAAGCCTTACTCTTCTAGGTCTGAGTTTTGCACGTTTTAAACTGGTGACTCATTAAATTGTATTCCTGGTTAGGATGTAACTATCCTTAATGTAGTTGTGTTTCCTAATTTCCACTGTTTTATCAATGCCCCTTTTCTTTTATACTCTGACGTCAGAAGTTATGTAACCTGGGTATTCCTCAGATTTAATGACTTAGTGGGTATTAACATTATTTGTTCTTATAAGGCGGCTTTATTTTAGATATTCTTCCGGCCTATGTTCTTCCTTTTTAAAGTCCAGATCTTGATACTTTTGCCGTAAGTTTTTATTCTCCCTGTTCCTAATTTTAGTTACAAGGTCATGTAGTTGAAACAATGGGCAAGGAAACTATAAGCTTACTAAAAATACCTTGGATGTTTTGGGCATGAATCTAAGTACTCTAAAGATTTCTTACGGAAATAATATATATATATTTTTTTGGCAGAATCTTGCTCTGTCTTGAAGACTGACATGCAGCAGTGCAGTCTCAGCTCACTGAGGCCTCCGCCTCCCGAGTTCAAGCAATCCTCTTACTTTAGCCTCTTGAGTAGCTGAGACTGCAGGTGCACGCCACCATACCCAGCTAATATTTTTAGTAGAGACAGGGTTTCACCATGTTGGCCAGGCTGGTCTCGAACTCCTGACCCAAGTGATACACCTGCCCCAGCCTCCCAAAGTGCTGGGATTACAAGTATGAGCTACTGCACCCAGCCAGTACAAGCTTTACTATAGTTGTTACTTTAAGTGGAATTTTGGCATGTTGAAACGTGAACCTTTTATTACCAAAATTTGTGTATTTCATTTTATGTAATTATATCCCTGCAGAAATATTAGTATAAGCATATTCACATAGCACCTCAAATACATAGCAGAATGTATTATACATACAATGGGCAGGAAGTCCAGAGTCTTGGATCCCATGTTGTGGGGATTCTGTTAGAAGTCTGTGATGCCCAAATGGATCATAATTCATTAAGGAAAAGAAATTTTGATAGCAATTTTTCCCTTGGTTACTGATGACTAAGGTATGAGAAGTTCTTATTCTCTGACCAAAAACACCTTTTTTTTTTTTTTGAGACAGAGTTTTGCTCTTGTTACCCAGGCTGGAGTGGAGTGGTGCAATCTCAGCTCACCGCAACCTCCGCCTCCCGGGTTCAAGCAATTCTCCTGCCTCAGCCTCCCGAGTAGTTGGGATTACAGGCATGCGCCACCATGCCCAGCTAATTTTGTATTTTTAGTAGAGATGGGGTTTCTCCATGTTGGTCAGGCTGGTCTCAAACTCCTGACCTCACGTGAATCTCCCACTTCAGCCTCCCAAAGTGCTGGGATTACAGGCGTGAGCCACCATGGCTGGCCCGAAGAGCTACTTTTGTACTGGTTTCAAAACCTCTTAATACATAGTCTCCCTAACTTTACAGGAAAAAGACTGTCTACTTTCTATTCTTATGTATTTTAAAAGTTGATTTTAGCACCTGTAGTTTTCCGGACAGTCCCTGAAATACTAGATTTACAAAAGAGTTAACCATTTTACCATCCCCAATTAAATGAATTGTTATCAAATTAAAATGAATTAATTGCTGTTAAGTTCCAGTTTCCTCAATCTACTGTTTCCTGAAGTTTTGTTGGATAAGGAAGGAAGCAGTAGTAACAACTGACTGCCCTTCTGAATTCTGCTGTTAGTTCTAGGGCAAGATGCTCCCAGAAACAATCTCCCTGAGGATGCTTGTAGTTGGAGGGGATGGTATGCCACGACTATTCTTGGAACTTGACTTGGCTGTTTCCGTGTCTCTTTGGCAGAAGCCAAAAGGGCTGGGTTGGATCTGGAAGCATCTTTGGAATAATCAGGATGCTTAGTGTAGCACCCTGGCTTACAACTAGGGCTCAGTGGTCTGGTAGTGTTTGTTTGCTTGTTTCTTGTTTATCTCTCACATTGTTTTTCATCCCCATTCTTCTTGTCAGAAATAGGACCTGCTCCTCACTTGTACATCTCTCCTAGGCTAGGGTGTTACTAAATCTTCTTCTTCTATTGCTTCACTCATTCTCTTAAGTGTTGGATATCAAAAGCAAGGTTTTATTTCTAAAAGAATGTACCTGTTTATAGTTTTCTTAGGATAAGAAAATGTAACAGCACTTGGACTGGCATGGTGGCTTATGCCTATAATCCCAGCCCTTTGGGAAGCTGAGGTGGGCAGATAACCTGATGTCAGGAGTTTGAGACAAACCTGGTCAACATGGTGAAACTCTGTACTAAAAATACAAAAATTAGCCTGCCGTGGTGGCACACACCTTTAATCTCAGCTACTCAGGAGGCTGAGGCAGGAGAATTGCTTGAGCCAGGGAGACAGAGGTTGCAGTGAGCCGAGATTGTGCCACTGCACTCCAGCATGGCTGACAGAGCGAGACTCTGTCTCAAAAAAAAAAAAAAAAAAGAAGAAGAATGCATCTCCTTGTCTAGCATGTGGTCTCCTTTGTTAATTTGCTTCATCATTCCTTTTCATCAGCCTTTAGTCTCACTGCCTAGGGCATGAGCTCACACTCACATTTATTAGACTTACAAGACAGTGGCATGCCAGACAGTAGTAAAACTTCCTAGGATATCTGTCTGCTAAGAGACTAAAATTAAGAGCTAGATATTTTCTCCCATAAGAACATCCATTTAAGGAGAGTAGTTCCCCCACCATCCTACCCCGAAAGTAGCTCCTTTATTTCATTTAGGTAACTTCAGACTTGTCTGTTGTAATATTCCATTAAGCCTTCAGATGTTAACTAAGCTTTTATTATTGTGAAACATTCTTGGCAATGGAAGTCTGGCCTCTGCCAGTTCCAAGTGATGGGTGGTGGCTTTTCTGTTCTGAGGCAGGGCAGGGAACAGAAGACCCATTCAAGGGGTCCAGGGTAAAGGAGCTAGCTGAACAACTGTCAGCCTGGTCTAACACCTTGCCCCGCTTTATTTTCTCTCTTGAGCATTGACATCCTATTGTTATTGTGGCTTTGTTGGCTACCTTGCCCATTTCTGCCAAAAACATAACGAACTCATATCTTTTCTCCTGTTTTTGAAATAAAAAGTACTCCAAGAAATTTCAGCTAAGCATAGTGGCTCATGCCTGTAATCCTAGCACTTTGGGAGGGTGAAGCAAAAGGATTGCCTGAGGCGAGGATGCAGGAGCAGCCTGGGCAACATAGCAAGACCTAGTCTGTATTTTAAAATACAATTTTTTAAAAAATTAAAAATTCCATGGAGGGAAGACACTAAGGTCAAGGGATAAGCACCCCTTTATATTTCTCTACTTTCTCCTTTTTGCTTAGAACCAGTAGAATTTTTTATTTTTGGGAGACAGTCTTGCTCTGTCGCATAGGCTGGAGTGCAGTGGCACAATCTGGGCTCACTGCAGCCTCCACCTCCCAGATTTAAGTGATTCTCCTGTCTCAGCCTCCTAGCAGCTGGGTTTACTGGCACGTGCCACCACTTTGAGGTCTCAAACTCCTGACCTCAAGGGATCCGCCCACCTCAGCTTCCCAAAGGGCTGGAATTACAGGCATAAGCCACTGCACCCAGCCCTAATAGAAAAATTTCAGGGGTATAAAAAAGTTGTAGAAGGTTTTAAGACTGCCTCTGGGTGAAATAATATGAAGTAGTAATAATATGTAATATGAAGTAGTAGTCTTTCATATATACATATATATCCACATATGTGTGTGTGTGTGTGTGTATTTCAGAGTACTTCAAACTCATTCTTAGGTGTACATGCAGGTATAAGAGTTACCACTGAGGAATACCACAGGAGAACTGTATAGTACAGGAAGGGCATTAGTCTGCAGGTATGAGAGTGGGGTAAATTTATACCTTGATCCAAGTTGAGGAAATAGGAGTAAGGGAGAATTATCTACCTAGGGTTTGCAGGGTAGAGGAAGGGAAAGTCAGATGACAGCAAAGGAAGAGAACCTGTTAAGAGTGAAGAAGTGAGGCTCTGCAGCTGCTTGTAAGGTATATACATGTGTCAGTATATTAAAAACGGGAGTTGCCTTTTTTCTTTACATGAAATTTGATGTGAATGTATATATACATTTATAAAAAGGGGATACTGTTATTAAAATGGTTTACAGTATATTTGAAACCATTTTCTTGTAAGTAACAATATCATACTTCAAGTTTTTTTTGAGAGGGTAGGTGCCACTGTAATTTATTCCTTTAAAAAATTTTATGTTTTGCTTTCATATAGTCACATATCTAGTCAGTGTTCAAATCTTATTCTTTTTCAGCTTTTTAGATTAATATCCAGGTAAGATCGCAATGATACATTTAATAGTTGATATAATACTTAATAATATGTCCAGTGGAATTCATCCGTTATCTTAAGTTTCTCTTGATCTACAGATTCTCTTCTGAAATAATTAGCTTGGTATTGTTTTGGGCAAAGCAAATTGTTATTATTTCTAAAAAGCTATTAAAAGCTTTTCTGGCCGGGCATGGTGGCTCACACCTGTAATTCCAACACTTTGGGAGACCAAGTCGGGCAGATCACGAGGTTAGGAGAGCGAGACTATCCTGGCCAACGTGGTGAAACCCTGTCTCTACTAAAAATACAAAAATTAGCTGGGCATGGTGGCACATGCCTGTAATCCCTTCTACTTGGGAGGCTGAGGCAGGAAAATCTTGAACCAGAGAGTCGGAGGTTGCAGCAAGCCGAGATCATACCACTGCACTCCAGCCTGGTGACAGAGCAAGACTCTGTCTCAGAAAAAAAGAAAGGAAGAAAGACAAAAGCCATTCTAACTTTAATATTGTGGCTGTGTTACTCTAATTGTATGAGATATTTCCTAAAACACACTTTCAGAATACTACTTGATAGTTTTGGGAGAATGCATATGGAATGAAGACTTTTCTGTTAACTTATGATTTTTTTTTTTTTTTTTGAGACGGAATTTTGCTCTTGTTGCCGAGGCTGGAGTGTAGTGGCGTGATCTTGGCTCACTGAAACCTCCGTCTCCTGGGTTCAAGCGATTCTCCTGCCTCAGCCTCTGAGTAGCTGGGATTATGGGCATGTGCCACCATGCCTGGCTAATTTTGTATTTTTAGTAGAGACGAGGTTTCTCCGTGTTGGTCAGGCTGTTCTCGAACTCTCAACCTAAGGTGATCTGCCTGCCTTGACTTCCCAAAGGGCTGGGATTATAAGCATGAGCCACTGCACCTGGTCTAACTAAGGATTTTTAATAGTTTATAAATATTCAGATAGGGTTTACTGTATTCATATTTTACAGTGCAAAGTACCACAGTATTCTGGATAGACATTTGTCTAACTCTGTTAATTTAGTCTCTTCAGAAGAGATTCGCTTGTTTTAGGCCATATGTATTTATAAGAGGAATAGAATAGACCTTGCATAATTTGAGGAATATCAGTCTCCTTGCCTACTTGTTAATGCCTGAAATTGTTTTTGTGGGGGGAATTGCTTTTATTTTTAACTGTGTATCCTATTAAGATATGAATATTTCTATGGTCAGGGAAATTGAGTACCATTGTTTGTATATTAACATCTTAGTACAAGTTATTTATCAGGTTTTCTTTAAATTCTAAGACTCTAGAACACAGACCTTGCCCTGGATGAGTAAACATACCCTCAACCTTTAGCTCCTATGTAAAGTAAATTGAGTTCATTCTCTTTCTCCTGTTACCACTCAGCAATCAAACATAAAGTCACTTTAGTCTTTAGATTGAAACAGACTGACTTAGGACAGTGTGCATATACATTTGTGTATGTGTGTATACGGAGTGGTAGAGGTATCATGAAGGGGTAAAGTCCTTGGGAGATACTAGGACAAATTCAGCAAGAGATCAGGAAAGGAGGGTGCCTGTCAATCAAGGCCTACTTTATAATCTTCCCTAGGACAAGACCTAATTAAGGAATTTCCTTTTCTTGAAGTGTAGCATATGCCAACTTTTAATTCTAGTCTTTGCTATTTGAAAATGTTGATAATCTGTTATTTAAGATTTTTAAAGTGAATTTATTTGCTTTGTACTTTGCCATGAATTATTTTGGGCTCTGCCTCTGTGACTACTTGTTTTTGGGGAAATATTCTAATCAATAAGGAACATCTTTGACCAATGATTAAATGGCAGTTAGGTTTGAGGTTTTTTCCTCCTATCAGTGATTTTATTCTTTTTTGAAAATGAAGAAATAAATTAGGGAAGAGTTGCCTGGATACATGAAAACATGGACATGAAAAGTCAGGCTAGGTGTGGTGGCTCATACCTGTAATCCCAGCACTTTGGGAGGCCAAGGTGGGAGAATTGCTTGAGGCAAGGGGCTTGAACAACAGAATGAGACCCCATCTCTATAAAAAAATAAAATGGTTAGCTGGGCATGGTGGCAAGTGCTTGTAGTCTCAACTACTTGGCAGGCTGGGGCAGGAGAATTGCTTGAGCCTAGGAGTTTGAGGCTGCAGTAAGCCATGATCCTGCCAAGGTGCTCCCACCTGAGCTATGATGGTGCCACTGCACTGAAGCCTGGGTGACACTGAGACCCTGTCTTTTTTGAAAAGTCATTCTTTGAGGTTTCACAGAGTTCCTTACAAAATTTTATTTATATTTCTTTCTACCTATGTGTAGCATAATTAATTACATATTATACTTTATTTCATAACCGTATAAAATGGACTTATTCTAAAGAAATCTCTAATGTGAATATTAAGCTCCTTGAGAGTAGAGTCTCTGTATCTTTTGGTTTTCTATTCCCATTAGTATCTAGCTAACAGTAAAATCCTGTAAGCGGGATATAAAATGTGGCATATTGTTATTAATAGGTTAGTGAAATCATCAGTGTGATTTTGCACAGATGGCCAGTGGTTATGGAGGCAATCACCAGTCCTATCAGAATTGCAGTCTCTTGGTCAGAATAAATGCTCAGAATTTTTTCAGTGAATGAAGATTTCTGTTTTTATTAATTATGCTAATACAAATTATTTAAGTTCCCACTTTTCATTGAATTCTTTGTTATTCTCAAATACAACTATGTTGGGGATTATTATTTCTTTTTTTTAAAGAAAGGTATTATTGCCAGATGAGGTGGTTCATGCCTATAATCCCAACACTTTGGTCAGGAGTTTGAGAGTAGCCTGGCCAACATGGTGAAACCCTGTCTCTACTAAAAATACAAAAATTAGCTGGCCATGGTTGTGGGCGCATGTAATGCCAGCTACTCGGGAGGCTGAGGCAGGAGAATTGCTTGAACCCAGAAGGCAGAGATTGCAGTGACCCGAGATCATGCCATTGCACTCCAGCCTAGGTGACAGAGCGAAACTCCGTCTCAAAAATAAATAAATACGTACGTACGTACATACATACAAATACAAAAATTAGCCAGGCATGGTGATGGGGGCCTGTAATGCCAGCTAGTTGGGAGGCTGAGGAAGGAGAATTGCTTGAACCTGGGAGACGGAGTTTGCAGTGAGCCAAGATTGCACCACTGCAGTCCAGCCTGCGTGACAGAGTGAGACTTTGACTCAAAAAAAAAAAAAAAAAAAAAAAGTATTATTTCATGCTGATGTCACCCATAGTGATGTAGTGATGGTATGCCTGGTGTTTTCTGAAAGACTAGTTAAAACCCTTTGGGCAAAAGGGTTTATTCCTGTTTGTGTTACACTGATAGTTCATGTCTTTTTTATGATTTTCATTTCTAAATTTCAACTCTGTGAAAGAATTAGGCAGAAAATGGGAGAAAATTCTAATTCTGAGGTCTTTTAATACTATCCAATATTACTAAGCATTTCTATCTAAAGACGCAGGTAGTGTCCAGATGGAATTAGACTATGTCATCCTCTGAATATTGTGGAGAAATGTAAGTCTTGACTGCAAGACACTCACTGTGAGTTGCTTATCTGGTATCTTTGGCATTATTGATATTACTAAATGAACTAGAATTTTGTTGAAAATTTAAAGCCTTAGAAATTGGACTATGAAGCCATGCTAGTTAGTGTCATATAGCAGTGTTCTTCAAAGCTGTTTGTTCCCATACTTCCTAAAAGACTTTCTGAAAGCTCTGTATGTGATAAGAGGATGTGACTCTAAAGGGATAGCATGAGTGACATTTATCTACTCTGTGTCCTGTAACAAGCAGGTGGTGATTCCATAAATCTGTACATGTATTAAAAATGCACGGAACTGCATACAAAAAGAAAATAGCTATCAACTCTGTTGCACATGCTTTGCAAGAGCATCTAAGAGCTTTGGGTGACGTCTAAAACCTTTTTTCACGACAAGTTTTAAAAATTGCTAATTATATCGTTTTTGGTGTGTTATAAATACAGTCAGTCCTTCACATCTCCAGGTTCTTCATCTTGGTTGGATTCAACCAAGCATAGATTGAGAATATTTGAGGGAGGAAAAAAAAAAAACTAAAAAATATATAACCGGAAAAAAAATTACAAATACAGTATAACAACTATTTATGTAGAATTTACATTGTTTTCGATATTAACAATAATCTAGAAATGATTAAAAGTATACCAGAAGATGTGCATAGATTATGTGCAAATACCATGCTATTTTATATAAAGGACTTGAAGATCTGTGGATATTGGTGTCTGCTTGGGGGTCCCTGTGGAAACTGTGGGACAACTATAATGACATTTTAAAATGAAACTGCTTCAACTTTATTTGAAATGTATCCAGGAATCTAAATATCGCAGGAGTTTATTACTTACCATTATCCATTTAAAAATCTACATGAACAAGCTCTTCTTTAACAGCTGAAAGTTGTAACTTATCCCTGTTTTTAGTTGGATTTGTATTTCTCTCAATTTTTGTTGTTGTCGTTGTCTGTTTTGCGATGGAGTCTCCCTCTGTCTCCTGGGCTGCAGTGCAGTGGCGCAATCTTGGCTCACTGAAACCTCTGTCACATGGGTTCAAGATTCTCCTGCCTCAGTCTCCGGAGTAGCTGGGATTATAGATACCTGCCACCATGCCCTGCTAAGTTTTGTATTTTTTAGTAGAGACTTGAGTGTCACCATGTTGGCCAGGCCGGTCTTGAACTCCTGGCCTCAAGTGATCTGCCTGCCTCAGCACCCAACTTGTATTTATTTCTCTTTTTAAAAAAAGTTTAATTGATACATATTTTTACATTTACTGGGCATATGTGATGATTTGTTACATGCATAGAATAAGTAATGATCAAGTTACAGTATGTGGCGTGTCCGTCACCTTGGGTATATATCATTTCTGTGTGTTGGGAACATTTCCAATCCTCTTTTCTAGCTACCTAGAAATATGAAATACGTTGTTGCTAACTAGTCACTCTACTGTTATTGAACATTAGAACTTTTAATCTTCTTACAGTAAGTTTATACCCATTAATCTCTCTCCATACCCACCTCCCACTCTTTTCAGCTAACTATAATGTTATATTTTCACTCCATGAGATCAACGCACACATATAAGCAAGAACATGTGGTATTTGTCTTTTTGTGCCTAGCTTATTTCACTGAACATAATGACTCTCAGTTCTATCCATACTGCTGCAGATGACATGGTTTCATCCTTTTTTTTAATGGCCTAATAGATCTCCGTTGTGTAGATGTGATATATACACCACATTTTCTCTGGCCATTCATTGACTGATAGACACTTAGGTTGATTCCATATCTTTCGTATTGTGTATAATGCTGAAACAAACATGTGAATGCAGGTAGTCTTGATATACTGATTTCCTTTCCTTTGGATTAATACATAGTGGGATTGATTGTAGGATTTTATGGTAGTTCTATTTTTAATTTTTTGAGAAATCTCCATACTGTTTTTCATAGTAGCTGTACTAATTTACATTCCCACCAACAGCATATAAGATTAATGTCTTGAAGCATTTTTCCTATGTTTTCTTCTTCTTCTTTTTTTTTTCTTTTCTCCGTATTCTTACCAGCATCTGTTATTTTTTGTCTTTAATAGCCATTTCAAATGGGGTAACATAATATCTATTAAGGTTTTTATTTGCATTTCCCTGATGATTAGTGATGCAGAACAGTTTTTCATATACCTGTTAGCAATTTGTATGTTGTCTTTCGAGAAATATCTCTCCATGTCCTTTTCCCACTTTTTTTAATGAGGTGTTTTTTTGTTGTTGTTGTTTTTGTTTTCTTTTTAATATTGAGTTGAATTCTTTGTATATTTTGGGTATTGGTTCCTTATAAGATGAATAGTTTGCAGATACCTTCTCCCATTCAACAGGTTGCTGCTTAACCCTGTTGTTTCCTTGGCTGTGCAAAAGCTTTTTGGCTTAATATAGCTCCATTTATCTTTTTTTTTGTTGTTGTTTTTGCTGTGCTTTTGAGTTCTTAGCCCTAAGGTCTTTGCTTAGATTAATCTCTTGAAGCATTTTTCCTGTGTTTTCTTCTTCTTCTTCTTCTTCTTTTTTTTTTTTTTGGTGAGCCAAAGATTGATTTCTTCATTTCTTGCATTTGAAGGACTCTTCGATGACATCGTGGCCTGAGACTCCTTGCCTAATCCTTAACTACCACACAACTGCAACCACCACTTTACAGATTTTCCCCTGTCAGTTTTACAGAGGCCGACCCATTCCTCTAGTTTCTTGTTATCATCAACCGTAATTAGGTTGATTTGGTGTTTAGCACAAAGGGCCTCCACCAACTTGACATACATAGGCTCATCACAGTTGAATTCAAGTGCACAAAGATGGGCTTGGCGCTTGTCTAAGGCTTTGGCAACTTTGCGAATTCCACGTGCTAGGCCCTCGTGGATGAGGGTGGTCTTCAGCACCTCTTGTAAAGCAGTATTAATGTCCATAACACCCTCAGCAGCAATGCATCCCTCAGCCTTGTCAGCAGGCTAAGAGTGAAGCCAAATCTTGAACGCACCCATGCCTCCGCCTCCTCACGACTCGGGACGGCAGGGAAAGAGCCTGTGTTTTCTTCTAGTAGTTTTATAGTGTCGGGTCTTATGTTTAAAAGTCTTGAGTGGGGGTGAGGTGTGGTGGCTCACGCCTATAGTCCCAGCACTTGGGGAGGCCGAGGCAGGCAGACCACCAGAGGTCAGGAGTTCTAGACTTGACTGGCCAACATGGTAAAACCTCCTCTCTACTAAAAAATACAAGAAATTAGCTGGGCGTGGTGGCGTGTGCCTGTAATCCCTCCTACTCAGGAAACTGAGGCTGGAGAATCGCTGGAGCGCAGGAGGTGAAGGTTGCAGTGAACCAAGATTGCGCCACCACACTCCAGCCTGGGCAATAAGAGAAAAACTCCGTCTCAAAACAAAACAAAAAAAAGCCTTGAATCGGGCCGTGATTATACTGCGGTAGAAAATCATGATTTAGCTGTTATCTCAATGACCTAGTGTTGCATTGTGTGTATTTCTGCATTTCGCTGGCATAACTCCCCTCCCCCATAATCCAGAAAAGTAAAAGTACATACCACTGCACTCCAGGCTGACCTTCATAGTGTGACATTCAAGGCTGTCTAAGATCTGGCCCCTGCCTCCCTCTCCTACTGTCATATTCTTAACACATCATTTCATGCATGCACGTCCTCTGCACAAAAAGCAAATGGGAAACCTGGAGCTGTATTTGTTGTTGTTTTGTTTTTCATTTCCAAAACGTGTTATGGAGTTTTGTTGTCACTCTTTACTGGAATGCCTTCTTCCTCATTCGCTTTACCTGCTTCAAATGGTTGATATAAAAATGACTTGGTAGTGCCTTTAAGCTGGAGGTGGTACCCTGGGACACAGATCTCATCCTTCCGGTTTACTGGTATATACCTGGTTCTTGTTACAGTACTTGGCACATGGTGGATGTTCAGTAAATATTTGAAAAATTTGACATTGATAAATTATTATTGATAGTTATGCATTTATAACTTGTAAATGCTGTGTCATAGCGTCTGCATCGTTCACTCGCTTCGTGTCATCATGTAGCTATTTTATTGTCTCACATCACTGGAATAAGGGTGAGTACAGTGCAAGATACATTTTGAGACATAGATCACATTCACCTTTTACTACAATATAAATTATAATTATTCTATTTTATTGTTATTAGTCTCTTACCTGACCTAATTTATGAGTTAAGCTTTATCATAGGTTTAGTTGTGTAGAAGAAAAGCATAGTATGTATAGGGTTTGGTACCATTTTAGGGTTTAGGAATCCACTGGGGGTCTTGGAATGTATCTCATGAGAGCAAGGGGGAAACTACTCTACACAGATAACATTCATATATATTTCATGCACAGAAACTATATGAGTAAGCAGTTGTTGCATGCTTCCATAGTCTCAGGGAAACAGCTGACTGCTTGGGTTACAAAGGATTGTATTGTAGATCTTTAGGAATGATCTAGGTTTATTTGCAAGTCCCTCCTCAGGAATGTCAGCTCTGAACTTGAAGTCACTGTACCAGGTGCTGGCAACATTGACTTTGGGAATTCCATTAGGGAAAGAGGATTGGCACATTCCTTTCATCCCTTAGATATTTCATTATCTTTTGCCTAAATAACATAGGCAGTGGTATTTTTCTGAATATGCAAAGATCTTGGAATGCTAAATTCCACAAATTTTATGTGTTTAAGAAGTAACTTACTTTCACCTAAACTTTTACAATTCTGAGCAGAAGGTATTTATATAAAAAATAAGTGTGAAAATTTAAAATTCAGGTAAAGCTGCAAAATTCTCATCTGTAGGTATTTTTGCAATTTAGTGTCCTGTAGTATGTCATTCATGGCATGACTTTTTATTATTTACACATAACTGGTATGAAAATGTGCTTCAACACATTTTTCTGTTTTCTCTTAATTAAAAAAATTATAGTAAAATTGATTTGTTGGTTGATTGTACAGTTCTGAGAATTTTAACACATGTAAATTTGTATAACCTCACAAACAGCAGAAGAGTTTCATCACCTCAAAAGAACTGTCTCGCACAGTCCCTCTCTAGTCATATATTCCCCCACCTTTAATCCCTGGCAGCCACTGATGTGTTCTTCATTACTAGAGTTTTGTCTTTTCAGCAGTGTCGTATAGGTAGAATCATATAGTATGAGATCTTTTGAGATTGGCTTCTGTGGGAGACTCAGCATATTGCTTTTGAAATTCATCTAACTTGTGTCTATCAACACTATTCCTTTGTATTGTTGAGTGGTATTCCAAAGTATGGTTGTACCATACTTTGTTTAGCCTTTCATTCTCTGCAGGACATTTAAGTTGTTTCCAGTTTGGGACAGTTTTCTTTCTCTTTTCTTTTCTTTTCTTTTCTTTTCTTTTCTTTTCTTTTGTTTTTCCTTTCTTTTTCCTTTCTCTCCTTTCTTCCTCCCTCCCCCCCTCCTCCCTCCCTCCCTCCCTTCCTTCCTTCCTTCCTTCCTTCCTTCCTTTTCTTTCTTTCTTTCTCTCTCTTTTTCTTTTCTTTTCCCTCCCTCCCTTCCTCCCTTTTCTTTCTTTCTTCCTTTTCTTTCTTTTTCTCTCTCTCTCTCTTCTTTTCTTTTCTTTTCCCTCCCTCCCTTCCCCCTCCCTTCCTTCCTTCCTTCCTTCCTTTTCTTTCTTTCTTTCTCTCTCTTTTTCTTTTCTTTTCTTTTCCCTCCCTCCCTCCCTCTCTCCCCTCCTCTTTTCTTTTCTTTTCTTTTCTTTCTTCTTTTCCTTCTTTCATCTCTTTCTTGTCTTTTTTTTTTTTTTTTTTTTTTTTTTTTGAGATGGAGTCTCACTCTGTCATCCAGACTGGAGTGCAGTGCCGCAATCACAGCTCACTGCAACCTCTGCCTCCTGGGGTCCAGCAATTCTTCTGCCTCAGCCTCCCAAGTCACTGGGATTATAAGCATCTGCCACCATGCCCAGCTAATTTTTGTATTTTTAGTAGAGACGGGGTTTCACCATGTTGACCAGAATGGTCTCCATCTCTTGACCTCGTGTTCCGCCCACCTTGGCCTCCCAAAGTGCTGTCATTACAGGCGTGAGCCACTGCACCTGGCCATTTTTTTCTTACTAAAAAGACAGCGTTGCAGGACTTCAGAGACAGACCATTAGCTAGGTTTTACATGTGGGTTCTGCTGTAATTCACCTTGTGATCTCAGACAAGTTCATTACTGGACAGGATTATTATGAGAATTAGATAATTTTAAATGATGCATATGAAGTGCCTGACATACAGCTGTATCTAAACCTTTCTCTTTTCTCTCAGTTCTTATCTCAGGAGTCCATTCCCTATAATACTAGTCTTCAAAGATGCTTAATGAAAAGAAAATCTGTGAGAAAAGAAATCTGAGATATGTTACATGCTCTAGTTGTCTTTTGTTTTTGTTTTTGAGATGGAGTTTTGCTCTGCTGCCAAGCTGGAGTGCAGTGGCATGATCTCAGCTTACTGCAGCTTCTGCCTCCTGGGTTCAAGCAATTCTCTTGCCTCAGTCTCCTGAGTAGCTAGGACTACAGGCACACGCCACCATGCCCAGCTAATTTTTGTATTTTTAGTAGAGATGGGGTTTCACCAAGTTGACCAGGATGGTCTTGATTGCTTGGCCTTGTGATCCACCTGCCTTGGCTTCCCAGAGTGCTGGGATTACAAGTGTGAGCCACCGGGCCCAGCGTTGCCCAAGCTGGTCTTAAATGCCAGGAATTCTCCCACCTTGGCCTCCCAAAGTGGCCACCACACCTGGCCAAGTACTCATTATTTATCAAACATACTCATGCATGATGTTATTTCTCTTTTGAGACAGGTTCTCACTGTGTTGCCCTGGCTAGTCTTGAACTCCTGAGCTCAATCAGTCCTCCTGCCTGAACCTCCCAAGAAGCTGGGATTACAGATGTGCACCATTGTGCCAGGCTTAAATCTTGAAAATGAGCATTTAAAAAATACTGTAATTCATACCTTGAGATGAATAGCTTATCAAGTTTTTCTCTTTTTTTAAGAAAAAATGTTCTTTCTTGATGACCCTTAATCCCTATTTTTATAGGAAGCTCTAGGCAGTGGTTTGAACGTTTGGTCCCTGGACTACTAGTATCAGTGTCACCTCTGAATGATAATAGAAATGCAGGCTGGGCGTGGTGGCTCACATCTGTAATCCCAGCACTTTGGTAGGCCAAGGTGGGAGGACTGCTTGAGGCCAGGAGTTGGAGACCAGCCTTTGCAACAGAGACCCTGTCTCTACAAAAAATGAACACACTAGCCAGGTGTGGTGGCTTGTCCCTGTGGTGGTATCTCATTGTGGTTTTAATTTGTATTTTCCTAATGACTGGTGAACATCTTTTCATGTCTCCCCTTCCCCAGCCCCACCACACAGAATTATTTGGCTCCAAATGTCAGTAGCATCATGGTTGAAAAACCTTGGATTAAATGATTACATTTGGAAAATTATAAATTGTCGTATGTGGTACATAATGTTTGTTTTATTATTAAGACTATGACTGAGCTATTTTTGAAAGATTCATATCAGTATTTCAGAGCATGAATTTTTGCCATAAAATATAGCATATAAGAAAGATGAAGGAAATTGGAGCAAATCTGTACAACCTTGGACCAGCTATTTACCTGGTAGGATTATTATGAGAATTAGATAATTTATATATGTACTAATTGTGTCCATACTAACCTAATAATTATATACTTATATATGTTCCAAAAGGTTGGAATTCCAACTTAAGTGGTATTTTGATATAAAGGAATTATGTAGAAGTATATACTTTAAAAAAATGTTTTATTTTTTGTTTTAAAATTTATTTTATTTTTAGAGACAGGGTCTCACTCTGTTGCCCAGGCTGATTTTGAACTCCTGGCCTCAGGTGATCCTCCTGCCTCAGCCTCCTGAATAATTGAGATTGCAGATGTAAGTCACCACCCCTGGCTGAAGTAGATACTTAATATTTATAAGTATTTAATTAATAGTTGTATGAGTATTATACAAGTTAAATGTATATACAGTACAAGTATTGTATTTAAGATATATATTGCAAGTTATGTTTTTGTTTTGGTTTTTGAGATGGAGTCTCACTCTGCCCAGGCTGGAATGCAGTGGTGCGATCTTGGCTCACTGCAACCTCTGCCTCCTGGGTTCGAGCGATTCTCCTGTCTCAGCCTCCTCCATAGCTGGAACTACAGGTGCATGCCATCACACCTGGCCAATTTTTGTATTTTTAGTAGAGACGGGGTTTCACCATGTTGGCCAGGCTGGTCTCGAGCTCCTGACTTCAGTTGATTTGCCCACCTTGGCCTCCCAAAGTGCTGGGATTACAGGCATGAGTCACCATGCCCAGCCTATCTTTTTAAAAATTCATTCTTCACCATCCACTCCCTCATGGAAAAGGGCTTATGTTAGTCACTCATTTCGGTCAGAGGCCAGTTTCACTACATAAGTGCCAAAAGAGAATCAGGTGGTTTTGGGGGGTCCCTTAAACTTTCTGGTTTTGACAGGACAAGTGATCTCTGAAACAGGAGGCAGAATTCCAAATCCTCCTCCAGAATTGTATCTTTACATCTTACCACAAGGTCTGTTCATCTGCGAAATGGGATAATAGTATCTTCCTAGCAGAGTTAACATGAGGGTTCATGATAATATATGTCAAGTACCTGGTTTCTATAACCAAGTTTATATAACCTGGTTTATATAACCAATGTCTCTCCCATTCTGTATCTTCTAAATTGCTCTTGGATTGTGTGGTGCTCAAAAGTCTAGAATTTAATTTTTCTTGTTGTGGAGTTAGTATCACATTGCTTTTTTCTGTCTTTTGCCTATGCTTTCCTGTCCCCGATACTAATCCTCACAATTCGACTCAGCATTCAGGAAGCAATGGGATGTCTGATTTACGTTCTTTCCTAGACTCTCCTGTAATCTTTTATTTGTGAACACCATATTCCACCCTTCTGCTGTCAAGATAGAATCAGTGGAAATCTAGCAAAACTGAAAAGGAAAATTGAAAAGAGCCATACTTTTGGGATGATTTAAATATGCAAAGTCATTCCTTTCTTAGCTGGGGCCCATCTGTCCTGGTGAAGAAACACTATTAGCCCTTACTCTTAAAGATTTTGTAATGTGGGCCAGATGCAGTGGCTCATGCCCGTTATCTCAGCACGTTGGGAGGCTGAGGCAGGAGGATCGCTTGAGCCCAAGAGCTTGAGGCTGCAGTAAGCTGTTACTCTGTTATTGCACTCCATCCTGGGCAACAGAGTGAGACTCTGCCTCAAAAAAAAAAAAGAAAAGAAAAAGATTCTATAATTTGTCTTTTGGATAATTTTAAAGGGTCTTTCCTTCCTCACTCCCTCCTGCCTGATCAATGTATTAGTGCACTGGAAAGACATTACAGGTTAAGTATCCCTTATTTGAAATGCTTGGGACCAAAAGTGTTTTGAATTTTGGATTTTTTTCATATTTTGGAGTATTTGCATACTAGTTCAGTATCCTTAATTTTTTTTTTTTTTGAAACAAGAGTCTTACTCTGTCACCCAGCCTGGAGTGCAGAGGCGTGATCTTGGCTCACTGCAACCTCTGCCTCTCAGGTTCAAGTGATTCTCCTGCCTCAGCTTCCCGAGTGGGATTATAGGCATGCACCACCGTGCCCAGCTATTTGATGTATTTTTAGTAGAGATGAGGTTTCACCGTGATGGCCAAGCTGGTCCCAAACTCCTGACCTCAAGTGATCTGCTCACCTCAGCCTCCCAAAGTTCTGGGATTACAGGTGTGACTGTGCCCAGACCGTATCCCTAATTTGAAAGTCCAGAATTCTAAATGTTCCAGCGAACATTTTTCTTGAGTGTCATGTCAGTCCACACAGAGTTTCAGATTTTGGAGCTTTTTAGGTTTTTGGATGAGGAATACTCAATCTGTATTGGTAGTGGTGGTGGAGTTAAAGCAGAGTTTTTGCTGCTGCGTGATTTTTACCTCTCATCATAAATTAAGTCAATGATAACACTGAACTTTACTGAGTCATTCGCTGTTTGATACTGACAGAGCATCTGCTAAAAATTAATTTAATAGAGATTTATTTATTTAGTGACAGAAACTCACTCTGTCACCCAAGTTGGAGTGCAGTGGTGTGATCTCCACTAACTACAGCCTCCGCTTCGCTAATTCACGCAATTCTTGTGCATCAACTTTCTGAGTAACCGGAACTACAGGTGCTGCCACCATGCCCAGCTCATTTTTTTCTATGATTTTTAGTAGAGATGGGGTTTTGTCATGTTGACCAGGATGGTCTTTGAACTCCTGGCCCCAAGTGATCCATCCTCCTTGGCCTCTGGGAAGTGCGGGATTACAGGTGTGAGCCACCGTGGCTGCCCTAATAGAGTTTTATTAACTAAGATAATGTTATGAAAGTTTTCCAGTGCTTTTGTAACTTCCGTGATAGTCTTGTTTGAAGCTGGAGAAAAATGGAGTTCAGCAGTGAAAGCACAGGGACTGAATCCTGAGCATACTTTTATAGATTATTTGAACAACAACAAAAATATATTAGTGTGTCCTAAACCAAAATTTTGTAATTTTGGAAGTTACAAGTAAGAAGGGAAATTATGGGGCCGGGCGCGGTGGCTCAAGCCTGTAATCCCAGCACTTTGGGAGGCCGAGGCGGGTGGATCACAAGGTCAAGAGATCGAGACCATCCTGGTCAACATGGTGAAACCCCGTCTCTACCTAAAATACAAAAAAATCAGCTGGGCATGGTGGCGCATGCCTGTAGTCCCAGCTACTCAGGAGGCTGAGGCAGGAGAATTGCCTGAACCCAGGAGGCGGAGGTTGCGGTGAGCCGAGATCGCGCCATTGCACTCCAGCCTGGGTAACATGAGTGAGACTCCGTCTCAAAAAAAAAAAAAAAAAGAAGGGAAATTATGGCTTTTTCCTTCTCGTAACACTTACTGTGTATGGAGGACCAGAATTCTATTGCTTTGGGCTGCTGAATAAGGGTAGTGAATAGGTGCTTTGTTTCTCTTGGTTAAGGCAATTTGAATTCAGTCAGCAGGAAATAGCTTGCAGCCAGTACCCAAATATATACGGGGTGTATGTATATATAGACATACCTCTTCATAAATATTGGAGAACTAGCTCTGCAGGTCTGAAACAAGAAGAACCAGTTTTTTGGTTTTTTATTTTTAGCATCATATGAAAAGATTGTTACGTTAGTACGTTACCTACAGGGCAGTGACAGTTGTCCTCAAACAATAAGGTTAGGGAAACTTTATAAGAAATATTTCCTAATGAATACCCACATATACATTGTCTTTTTTGGCGAGATGTTTGTGAGATGAGCCATGTATTAGGGAAGATTTTTGTTCATTTCATCCTTTTTTTGAGGAAAAATCAAAGGGAAAGACACTGTCTATTCAGTTTTTGGTCCGATTAAGGTTGTTCCAAGAAGAGATGGAAATTGTCCAGTCATACTAGAGGACAGGTTGTATTTTTTTGGATGGAGTCTAAGTTCTGGCATGACATGTATAAATTTTTAAAAACTGTTCTCTGAGTCATTGTGCATCCACTTTGGAAAAATTTGTGATTACCCTGTTGCTGGGAGTAAATGGCAGACATTTCTAGTTTCCTTGGATGAAATGGATTGTTTGGTAAACACATGCATATCATTCCGGTTAGTCTCTTAGGTTTTACTCTTAATATCGTCACATATATAGGCAGATGAATCAAGATCAGCCCACTTTGAGGCCTGGCTGTTTTCAAAGTCTTCACCAGAAGATAAAAGCCCTTTTTCGGTTCTTTTTGTATCACTCTGTATTGGATTAGAGAGGCAGCCTGGTCTAGTGAAAAGAGCATGGGCTTTGGAATTAGAAAAGATCTTGGGTTTCGAATCCTGGTTTCACCAACTAGCTGTGGGACTTGAACAAGTTAATTGACATTTCCAAGTATTTGTAAGTTATGATAATAATACCTGTCTTGGCCAGGCATGGTGCTGCATGCTTGTAATCCCAGCACTTTGGGAGGCCAAGCCTGGTGGATCACGAGGTCAGGAGATCAAGACCACCCTGGCCACGTGGTGAAACCCCGTGTCTACTAAAAATACAAAAATTAGCTGGATGTGGTGATGCACATCTATAGTCCTATCTACTCGGGAGGCTGAGGCAGGAGAATTGCTTGAACCTGGGAGGCAGAGGTTGCAGTGAACCAAGATTGTGCCACTGCATTCCAGAATGGCGACAGAGCAAGATTCTGTCTCAATCAGTCATTCAATCAATCAGTCAATCAATATGCCTGTCTTTCAGGGCTGTAGGTAATGATGTTATAAATTACAGTATATTAGAAGTACTTCAGGGGCTGCTATGTGCAAGGTACAGTGATTAAATATAGAGGAAAATCCATGATCATACTGTCAAATGCAAACAGCTGTTTAAAGATGAATCTTGGCCGGGCGCGGTGGCTCAAGCCTGTAATCCCAGCACTTTGGGAGGCCAAGGTGGGTGGATCACGAGGTCAAGAGATCGAGACCATCCTGGTCAACACGGTGAAACCCCGTCTCTACTAAAAATACAAAAAATTAGCCGGGCATGGTGGCGTGTGCCTGTAATCCCAGCTACTCAGGAGGCTCGGGCAGGAGAATTGCCTGAACCCAGGAGGCGGAGGTTGCGGTGAGCCGAGATTGCGCCATTGCACTCCAGCCTGGGTAACAAGAGCGAAACTCCTTCCCCCCCCCCCAAAAAAAAAAAAAATGAATCTTTCCCAAATGTGAAGATGGTATATACCTCCAATGGGAAGGCAAATAATAATCTAATAAATAATGAGAAAGGATGCTATTAGGGAGATGATATTAGGAGGTTCTTTTGGCCAGAACACAACAATCCCTATGTTCTATCTTAAGTCAGTCTCTCAGTCAGTATTCTGTTTCAAAGATGAAATCTGCACATGGAACTAAGCAAGGCAGGATTACACTTTCTATCATCAGCAGTAGGTTTGGCCTCAAGCCCCAGTGAAGAAACATAGTTGGCTAGGACTGAATTAGAACTCCTCCCTTTCTAGTTGCATGAAAGGGCCATACTTCTAATAAGAGGCAGGAGGAGAAAACAGTAGATATAATATGTGACTCAGTCAGAGTTTCCGAATATAATAAATTAAAGCAAGTCCTCCATTTCCTTGAGGATAGAGTGGAAAGACAAGATTCTGACTGATCCTTGTGAGAAGAATGAAGAGCTGGGTGAGGAGAGAGGAGATGTGCAACATCGCTTCCATAGAGACCAAAGCATAATTAGTGTAACATTTAAAAATAAAATTGTAGCCTCATTGGAATAAGATTCTGAAGTGTTTAAACTTTGAAAACTTTGCTGTTTGACTTGGGGAACTTGTGGGGATTATTTATATTTTTGGGCAGCTGATTTTTGGCCATAATGCGATAGGTGAATGTTGTAACAGTTCAGGCAAGGAAATAATGAGGAGCTGAATTAAGAAAGTGGTACTGAATGAAGAGGAATGGATGCATTTGAGAGATTCTTAAGAGATGTGATCATAGGATATACTCATAGAGGGAATTGGAGAAGAAAGAGGAGTCTAGAATGATCATGATGTTTCTGGGTTGGATGCCTAAATACGCCATTAGCAACAACAAAACACACACGTGTACATGTACATAAAACAGAAAAGAAACTAGGAGTAGGAACAAAATGATTTTTGTTGCCTTTAGAGTATCCAAAGATATCTACTTATCCACAGGCTCCAGGAATTAAGCGGTCTGTTAATCAGGAAAGTGTTCTGGGTTAGTGACATTTGGGAGCTGTGGTAGGTTGAAAAGTACCCCCTCAAAAGATATCCATGTCCTAATCCCTGGACCCTATGAATGTTACCTCCCATAGCAAAAATAAAGTTGAGGTGAGGGGAATTTGTGATCTTTATTATATACATGTGATAGGGAGCTTCTCCTGGATTATTGAGTTGGCCCCTAAGTGCCATCACATGTGTCAGAGGAAAATTTCACACACGCATAGGAGAAGGCAATGTGAACTTGGAACAGAGAGAGATTTGAAGATCCTGGCCTTGACGATTAGAGGGATCACAAGCGAAAGAATGTAGGCAGCCACTAGAAGCTGGTAGAGGTAAGGAATGGATTCTCCCTTGGAGTCTCCCACCGACACCTTTATTTTGTCCCATTGTTGCTCATTTCAGAGTTCTGGGCCTTCCAAACTATGAGAGAATGCATTTCTGTTGGATTAAACCATCTAGTATATAGTTATAGCAGCTGCAGGACACTAATACAGGAGCCAATAGCCTAGAATTTATAATTTAAAAAATTGAGTGTGAATGACTTCACCTAGGGATGATGCATGAAATGAACAGGAAAGAGTAATGAGGTTAGAAATTTCTGTTATCCAGAAATGGATATACTTTCTAATCCAAAATAATACATTTCTTGGCACCATCCAGAAATGTATTATTTTGGATTAGAAAGTATTTCAGAAATTGACTATAAAATCTTGTAATTATTGCTACTTTTTTCATTGATAAAAATATTTTTGATGGAATGCTAATAACTTCCTTTTTTTCTGTAAAATGTTGAGCCATGTTTATTACTTCTGAATTTGTGTCCTTAATGGCAGTACCTCACTTATATTCTAATCTTGTTCATAAAACTCTTTCTTTGATATCTGGGTGTTACTTTTTTTTTTTTTTTTTTAAGGCAGAGTCTTGCTCTGTTGCCCACACTGGAGTGCAGTGGTTCAAGCGATTCTCCTGCCTTAGCCTCCAGAGTAGCTGGGATTACTGGAGTGCGCCATAATGACTGGCTAATTTTTGCATTTTTAGTAGAGATGGGTTTCACCATGTTAGTGGGGCTGGTCTTGAAATCCTGACCTTGTGATCCACCTGCCTCGGCCTCCCAAAGTGCTGGGATTACAGGTGTGAGCCACCATGCCCAGCCTACTCTGGGTGTTACTTTATATTCATTTTGGTTCAAGCAAGAGATTTAATATTTGTTTCCTTTCCTGTATTCTTTTTTTCCAGGTAATTATCATATCCCTTCTTCAAAAGATTTCTTGACTCTTTCTGTTCTCCACTCTGTGGCCAGACCCTTATCATCTCACTTTAGTTTTCTGCAGCAGACTTTCAGTTATTCTCTACGACTTCAGGTGGTCTACAAGAAGTCTTACAGATCAGTATTCTTTAAATAGCACATTGTGCTACTACTACTCAAAAACCTGGAATGATTGCCTATTGCTTACTGTGATAAGTCTGAATTTTTTTGTTTGACTGTCAAGAACATGTCATTTGGTCCACATATATTTCACTCTATTTTCTTACACAACCCCCCTCCCCCCCGCGCACACACAGTCATCTCTTCTAATCAGGCCAAATTCATCATGCAAAAAATTCAGTGAGCTGGATTAAAAAATGTATCATCTGAGGTCCTCTTTGGTTTCTGAAAGTTCACTGGAAATAGAACAAGATGAAGAAACGGCTTACTAAAAATACTCTCAGCAAAAGTATTTTATATAGCTTTGGGAAATATTTTTATAAGCAATTTGGGCTAGCGTGTGAGACCACCAAAGGACATGCCAAACTGCCTCTTGAGGTCAGTAATTCTTATTAACTGCAGGGCTTTTAGCTGAGTCAAGACTCGAAGTTTAGGGACAGAGATGAATTGTTCAGGACCAGAGCAGAAGCATAATGTACACTTCAGGCTTCTCCCTGAGTAGATGTTGAACACCCATTTGGTATTGGTTTGAAGAAATATTATTGGCCTATCCAGGTTTCCACATCTTGATCTGGCCTTGAACTTGGACTACCTTCCCCCCATGTGTGTGTTTGTATATATTTTTTCTGCTTAGAAAAACATGCTCTTCCTTTATCTGTAATGTAAGACTTTGAATCCAGTAGGTTGATGTCTGGTTACATAATCAGAAAAGGCTCCTAGGCTACCAGGAGAAATGCATCCTGTTTGGACCTTCAAGTGTATGATGTGGATAGGTATAGAGCATGTATTCTCATCAGGGGTGACAACAACTTAGATATTTACAGTGGTTTGTGAACCTCCAAAGCTCAATGCTATGCTAAAAAATTGTATTGTTTTATCATTTAATTTTTCTTGTTAGGGAGAAATTGAATTAAATTAAAATCAATGAATTTACTTAAGTTAAATTTAATTTTATTCCATAGAATAATGATTATTAAAAAAAGTAGATAAACATTAATGTAAAAAGAGAAAAATGCCATTATAGCTTTTACTTTTTGTGGGAATTATAGTAAATATAGTATTGACAATGTTCCATATTCGTATAACAATAGCTATTTTAGGCAAAATGTGCTTTGAGCTTAGGCAAAGGAAGAGACAACTTGATCTAAAAACACCGGAGGTCAGGTTCAAGGAGAATCTAGGAATTTAAACTATACTTTGAAAGAAATACAGGATTTGAATACATAGAGGGGTGGGATAAGCGTAGTCCTGGTTAAAATGCCATCTTGATTTTTTGTGAATGTGTGTATGAGAGCTCGGGAACAATCCTCTAACTACAGTCATACCTTGGAGATACTGCACATTTGGTTTTGTACCACTGTAATGAAGTGAGTGTTACCATAAAATGCGTCAAACAATTTTTTTGTTTCCCAGTGCATATAAAAGTCATGTTTATGCTATACTGCAGTCTATTAAGTGTGCAATAGCATTATGTCTATTAAAAAAGGGCATGCCTTAATTAGAAAAATACTTTATTGCTAAAAATGCTAATGATCATCTGGGACTTCAGCAAGTTGCCTTTTTGGTGGAGGGCCTGGCCCCTGGTGGCTGCTGAGATCAGGGTGGTGGTTGCTGAAAGTTGGGAGGTTGGGGTGGCTGTGGCAGTTTCTTAAAATAAGACAACAGTGAAGTTTGACAAATCCATTGACACTTTCTTTTATGAAAGATTTCTCTGCAGCATGCAGTGCTTTTGACAACATTTTACCTACGGTAGAACTTCTTTGAAAATTGGAGTCAGTCATCTCAAATCCTGTTGCTGCTTTATCAACTAAGTGTATGTAATATTACAAATTGTTTGTCGTAGTTCAGCAGTGTTCCCAGCATCTTCACCAGGAGTGGATTCCTCACAAAATGGCTTTCTTTGCCCACTCATAAGAAGCCACTCCTCATCCATTCAGGTTTCGTCATGAGATTGCAACACTTGAATCACATCTTCAGACTCCACTTCCATGTAATTCTAGTTCTTTTGCTATTTCCACCACATCTGCATTTGCTTTCTCCCCTGGAGTCTCGACCTCCTCGAAGTTACCCCTGAGGATTGGGATCCAAACTGCTGTGAAGGTTGCTCTTTTGACCTCTTCCCATGAATGATGGATGTTCTTAATGGCGTCTAGAGTGGTGGATCCTTTCTAGAAGGTTATCAGTTTATTTTAACAGATCCATCAGAAAAGTCATTATGGCACCTATTACTGTACAAAATGTTGTATTTTATTTCATTTTTTTTCTTTGCTGCCCAGGCCGAAGTGCAGTGGTACTGTCATGGCTCACTGCAGTTTTTACCTCCCGAGCTCAAGTCATCCTCCCACCTTAGCCTCCCCTGATAGCTGCGACTATAGGTGTGTACCACCATGCCCAGATAAATTAAAAAAAAAAAAAAAAAAAAACAACTTTTGTAGAGATGGGGTCTCACTATGTTGCCCAGGCTGGTTTTGAACTCCTGGTCTAAAGCAGGCCTCCTGCCCCAGCCTCCCAAAGTACTGGGATTGCAGACATGAGAAACTATGCCTGGCCCCAAATGTATTTCCTAAGTAATAAGACTTGAAATTATTCCTTAATTTATGGACTACAGAATGGATGTTGTATTCACGGGCATGAAAACAACATTTTATTCAATGTACCAGGTGACCCAAGTGCGTTATCAATGAGCAGTAATATTTGGAAAGGAATCTTTTTTATTCTGAACTGTAGGTCTCAACAGTGGGCTTAAAATACTCACTAAACCATGGTTTACATAGATGTGTTCTTATCCAGGCTTTGCTTTTCTATTTGTAGAGCATAAGTGGAATAGATTTAGTGTGATTCTTAAAGGTCCTAGGACTTTCAAAATGGTAAATTGGCTTCAATTTAAAGTCACCAGTGGCATTCACCCCTAACTGTAGAATCAGCCTGTCTTTTGAAGCTAGACATCCTCCTCTCTAGCTATGAAAGTCCTAGATGTCCTCTTATTCCAATTGAAGGGTGTTTCATCTACACTGAAAATCTATTTACTGTGGCCACATTCATCGGATCTTAGCTAGATTTTCTGGCTTATTTGCTGCAGCTTCTAAGTCAGTACTTGCGGCTTCATCTGGCACTTTTATGTTAAAGAGATGGCTTCTTTTCCTCAAATCTCATGAAACAACCTCTGCTAGCTGCTGACTTTTCTTCTGCAGCTTCCTTACCTCTCTCAGCCTTAACAGAATTGAAGAGAATTGGGGCCTTGCTCTGGATTCGGCTTTGGTTTAAGGGAATGTTGTGGCTAGTTTGCAGACCACTCAGGTTTTCTCTGTATCAGCAATAATGCTGTTGTTTCGCTTTCTTAACATGTTTGGGCTCACTGGAGTAGCACTTTTAACTTCTTCAGGAACTTTTCCTTTGCATTCACAACTGGCTAACTTGTATAAGAGACCTAGTTTTTTTTTTTTTTTTAGCCTATCTCGGTTTTTGACATTCTTGCCTACTGAATTCACTCATTTCTACTTTTTGGTTTAAAGTTAGAAACATGGAACTCTTCCTTTCACTTGAACACTTGGAGGCCATTATAAATTGGCCTAATTTCTTTTTTCCCCCCCCCCAAGAAAGAGTCTTGCTCTGTTGCCTAGGCTGGAGTGCAGTGGCCTGATCCCAACTCATGGCAACCTTTGCTTCTTGGGTTCAAGCAATTCCCAGCCTCCTGAGTAGCTGGGATTACAGGCGTGCGCCATCATGCCTGGGTAATTTTTGTACTTTTAGTAGAGATGGAGTTTCACCACATTGGCCAGGCTGGTCTCGAACTCCTGACCATGTAATCCGCCCACCTCAGCCTTCCAAACTGCTGAGATTACAGGCGTGAGCCACCATGCCCAGTTTTGGCCTAACTTCAGTATTGTGTTTCAGAAAATAGGGAGGCTTGAGAGGGAGCGAGACAGGGAAACAGCTGGTCAGTGGAGCGGTCATGATTAATTTTGCTGTCCTAGATAGCGCAGTTTGCGGCGTCCCAAAACAATGACAGTAGTGACATCAAAGATCACAGATCACCATAATAAATACGATAACAATGAAAAAGTTGGAAATATTGTGAGAATTACCACAAGGTGACATAGAAACATGAAGTGAGCACTTGATGGAAAAATGATGCTGGCGGGGTGCGGTGGTTCACATCTGTAATCCCAGCACTTTGGGAGGCCAAGGTGGGCAGATTGCTTTGAGCTCAGGAGTTCGAGACCAGCCTGGGCAACATGGTGAAACCGCATCTCTACAGAAAATACAAAAGTTAGCTGGATGTGGTGGCACATGCCTCTGTTCCAACTACTCAGGAGGCTAAGGCTGGAGGATTGCTTGAACCTGGGAGGTGGAGGTTCTAGTGAGCTGAGATCACACCACTGCACCCCAGCCTGGCCAACAGAGTGAGACTTTATCTCAAAAAAGAGAAAAAATGAAAAGAAAAGAAAAATGGTGCTGATAGACTTGCTCAATACAGGATTGCCACACACCTTCAATTTGTGAAAAACAGTGTCTGCAAAACACAGTAAAGCAAAGAATAATAAAACAACGTGTACTTACACTATTATTGACTAACCTAAAGAGAGCTAATCTTGCAGAAGTTGAGGCCCTTCTGTTGCTTTTTCAAAAAATGTTTATAGATTTGGAGGGTACAAGTGCAGTTCTTCCATGGATATATTGCATAGTGGTGAAGTCTGTGGTTCCAGTGTAATCATCACCTGAATAGTATACATGACATGGCACCCAACAGGTAGTATTCCACCTTTTGGAGTCTCTAAAATATATTCTTCGACTCTGTATGTCCATGTGTACCCATTGTTTAGCTTCCACTTAAAATGAAAACATACAGTTTTTGGCTTTCTGTTTTCAAGACATTTCACTTAGGCTAATGACCTCCAGTTCCAACCATGTTGCTGCAAAATACATTATTTCATTCTTCTTTATCTCTAGGTAGTATTCCATGGTATATCTATATCACATTTTAAAAAATCCAGTCATCTTTTGATAGCCACTTAGGTTGATTCCATGATTTTGCTATTGTGAATAGTGCTGCAATAAATACACGGTGTGCAAGTGTCTTTTTGATAGAATGTTTTTTTTTTCCTTTGGGTAGATACCCAGTAGTGGGATTGCTGAGTTGAAGGATAGTTCTACTTGTAGTTCATCTCCATACTGATTTCCTTAGAGGTTGTACTAACTTCCATTTCCACCAACAGTGTAAGTGTTCCCTTTTCTCTGCATCTTTGCCAACAACTCTTGGTTTTGTTTTGTTTTGTTTTAACTTTTAAAGTGATGGCCATTCTGACTGGTGCAAGATGATATCTTACTGTGGTTTCAATTTGCATTTCTCTGATGATTAGTTATTTGAGCATTTATTCATATGTTAGCCACCTGTATGTCATCTTTTGGAGAATGTCTTCATGTTCTTTGCCTACTTTTAAAAATTTATTTATTTATTTATTTATTTATTTATTTAGACAGGGTCTGGCTCTGTCACCTGGGCTTGGAATGCAGTGATATGATCTTGGCTTACTACAGTCTTGACCTTGCAGGCTTAGGCCATCTCTGGGCTGATAAGAGTCTATAGTTGTCACCAGTAAAGGAGAATTTGTATCCTGCCTTTAGGTAGAAAAGCAAGAAAATATGGAGAACTTTTTCCTTACTCACTGCTTTTAGCTCAAAAATAATTCTTATGTCAGAGACATATTTTGGGGTAATATATCTGGTTGTTTTCATTTACTAGCAGTGAGTTGTGAATTCAAGTTTCTGTTAGCCCTTCAAATTGTATTTCACCATTCGTATATAGCTGATGATTATAAAGAGGATCATTTTTTGAGAAGATTATGAGCTTTAAAAATGATCTTTACCTGTTAATGTATTCGAATGAAGCAATGTTGAATAGAGAAACATTTAGAATACAGAGTACATGTAAAGTTTATTTGGTAATAGGTCCAAATTGGAAATGATGGTACCTCTGCAAGATGGAATATATATAACCATTAAAGTTTTTGCAGATTTATAAGAATTTGGGAAACATTTTACAGTGTAATTTTAGAAAGCAATGAATGGTTTTCTGTACTCATTTATTAACATCTCATCAGTAGTTGATCTATTGATCATTCCCTCCTTTCTCAGATAGTTGCCCTTCTCAGCCTCTGATAGCTTTTTCTTCCCTCCTTGCTGACTGCCCTTCATCTCATTTGTTGGCTCCTCTTCTTTCTGTTTGGTCTCTCTAAATGTGGGAGTTCTTAAGAACTTAGTTCTTCAAAGTGGATCCTCCACTTTGAAAAAATGTTTATTTTTTTTGAAACAAAGTCTCAGTCTGTCAGTAGGCTGGAGTGTAGTGGTGCAGTCTCTGCCGACTGCAGCAACCCTCCATGTTCAAGTTATTCTTCGGCCTCAGCCTCCTGAGTAGCTGGGACTACAGGTGTGGACCACCACACCCAGCTAATTTGTATATTTTTAGTAGAAATGGGGTTTCACCATGTTGGCCAGAATGATGTCGATCTTTTGACCTCACGATCTGCCTGCCTCAGCCTTCCAAAGTGCTGGGATTACAGCTGTGAGCCACCACGCCCAGCCAAAAATTTTTGTTTTTTCAATCAACGTACCATAAAATTGTCTTTTTTGGGGTGTACAATTCTACTGACTTTTGTCCATGTATAAATTTGTGTAATTAATACCACAATCAGGATACAGAATAATTTAATCCGCTAGTAAAACTTGATTTGTTACCACACCGTCCCCGCTCCTAACCCCTGGGACCAAAGTGGTATTATCTTGTGGAAAACGTAGCCTTTTGTTACTGGCTTCTTGGGAAACTCAGCATAATGCATTTGCAAGTCATCCAAGTTGCTTTGTGTGTTAATACTTTGGGAGATTAATAGTGTTTTGTTCTTTTCTGTTGCCGAGTATTATTACATTGTACAGATACACCATGGTTTGTTTCTCCCTTTATCCGTCAAAGGACATTTGGGTTGCTTTCAGTTTAGAGTAACTATGAATGGAACTGCTATATACATTTGTGTGAATGTAAATTTTCGTTTCTCCAAGATAAATACTCATGAGTGGGATTTCTGGGTCATATGATAAGTATATGTTTTACTTTAGCAGAAACTGCCAAACTGTTTTCAAGTGTGGCTGTACCATTTTGCATGCTACCCAGCAATGTGTAAGAGTCTCATTTGGTCTACTTCCTAGTTAGCACTTGATATTGCTAGTATTTTTTATGTTAGCTACTCCAGTAGATACGTAGTGGCATCTTAGTGCAGTTTTTTTTTTTTTTTTTTTTTTTTTTTTTTTTTTTTTTT
>NW_022436965.1:11500401-11522614 GCF_009761245.1 Sapajus apella
TTTTTTTTTTTTTTTTTTTTTTTTTTGAGACAAGAGTCTCACTCTGTCACCCAGGCTGGTGTGATCTTGGTTTACTGCAACCTCCACTTCCCTGGTTCAAGCAATTCCCCTGCCTCAGTCTCCTGAGTAGCTGGGATTGCAGGTGTGTTCCACCACACCTGACTAATTTTTTTGCATTTTTAGTAGGCAAACGGTTTCACCATGTTAGTCAGGCTGGTCTTGAACTCTTGACTTCGTGATCCAACTGCCTCGGGCTCCCAAAATGCTGGGATTACAGGCATGAGCCACTGCACCCAGCCCTGATTGTGGTTTTAATTTATATTTTCTTGAATTCCTGACCTCAGGTGATCCACCCACCTCAGCCTCCCAAAGTGCTAGGATTACAGGTGTGAGCCACCGCGCCCGGCCTTAATTTATATTTTCTTAATGGCTGCTGATGTTGAAATCTTATTTGTCATTCCTATGTCCTCCTTTTAGATGAAGATAATTTTTTGCCCATTATTTAATTAGGTTATTTTCATGCTATTGACTTGGAGAGTAATTTATATATTCTTTTGCAGTGCGAAAGTCTGGTTTTTCTCTTCTTTTTACCTTTTATGCTTTTAAAAAAAATAGTTTTATTGAGTTATAACTCCCATTTCATAAAGTTTACCCTGTTTTAAAACATGTATAGTTTTCGGGCGCAGTGGCTCATGCCTGTAATCCCAGCACTTTGGGAGACTGAGGCAGGTTTGGAAACCTGAAGTCAGGAGTTTAAGACCAGCCTGGCCAATATGGTGAAACTCTGTTTCTACTAAAAATATGAAAACTAGCTGAGCATGGTGGTGGGCACCTGTAGTCTAGCTACAGGCAGGAGAATTGCCTGACCCCAGGAGGCAGAGACTATAGTGAGCTGAGATTACGCCGCTGCACTCTAGCTTGGGTGATAGAGACTCCATCTCAGAAACAGAAAACGTGTGTAATTGAATGATATTTTAGTCAATGTACATGTTGTACAATCCAGTACAATCCAGTTTTAGAACATTTATGTCACCTGAAAGGTTGCTTGTATTCGTTTGTAGTCAGTCAGCATTCCTTCCACTGGTCCCAGAAAACCAGTTATCTGCCTTGTGTCTTTATATATTTGCTCTTTCTGGACATTTTATATGGAAGGAATCATGCACTGTATATACTTTTCTCACATATAATATAATGTTTTTGTTGCTTTATAGAGATATAATCCACATATTATAAAATTCACCCATTTAAAGTGTAGAAATCAATGGGTTTTAGTATATTCTCAGAGTTCTTCAATCATCAGCACAGTCTAATCTTAGAACATTATCATCATCCTACAAAGAAATCCTAGAGCCATTAGGAGTCACTCTATTCCTCTCTCCACCCCAACTCTAGGCTACCACTTTCTGTCTGTATGGATTTACCTATTCTAGACATTTAATCTAAATGGAAGCACACAATACGTATTACTTTTGGCTTTTTTCATTTGGCGTAATGTTTTCTCTTTTTTTCTCTCTTTCTCTTGTTTTTTGATGGAGTCAAAATTGTGTTTCTATACATGTTTGTTTGTTTGTTTTGAGACCGAGTCTCACTGTGTCGCCCAGGCTGGAGTGCAGTGGTGCGATCTTGGCTCACTGAAACGTCTGCCTCCTGGGTTCAAGCAATTCTGCCTCAGCTTCCACTGCAGCTGGGATTACAGGCACATACCACCATGCCTGTGGCTAGTTTTTATATTTTTAGTAGAGATGGCGTTTCACGATGTTGGTCAGGCTGGTCTCGAACTCCTGACCTCGTGATCCGCCCACCTTGGCCTCCCAAAGTTCCGGGATTATAGGTGTGAGCCACTGTGCCAGGGCTCCCTTTTCCCCTCCCCCTCAGTGATGATGAAGAACAGGGTGGTGAGTTCGAAGGATTCCATAGGTCAGATGAGAAAAAAATTGTCTTTACATGTGCAAAAATACACATTCAGATTCTGTCATTAAGTTGCAAGAAGTGTATGTCAAAGAAGGTTTTAACATCATTAATGAGGCTCCAGTAGTTCATTCATTGACCAGTGGTGAAATAGCCAGAATGGTTCTGAATCAAGGTGATTGTGGTAATAGTGACAATGAAGATGGCATTGTTAAAACTGCAGAAAAAGTGCCTATAGGCAAAATGGTAAAAATGCACGATGGCCTCATTGAAGGACTAGAGTAGCATGCATTCATAACAGAACAAGTCACGTGGATCTATAAAATCAAAGCGAGTTCTAAGACGTATGATCCCATTCCTGAACTACTGCATAGTTTTCTGCTTCTTATTTCGTTCTCAATCATTTTTTTTTTTTCCATGTAATAATGGTCTTTTAAAAAATGGAAATCAGCAGCCTGGCCAACATGGCAAAACCCTGTCTTTCCTGAAAGTACAAACGTTAGCCAGGCATGGTGGTGCACACCTTGTGATCCCAGCTACTCAGGTGACTGAGGCAGGAGAACCGCTTGAACCTGGGAGGCTGAGGTTGCAGTGAGCCGAGATCACAACACTGTGTACCAGCCCTGGCAACAGAGTGAGACCCCCACCTCAAGAAAAAAAAAAGAAAGAAATCAGACCATATGGCCATCCTGCTTAAAACTGTTCACTGGCTTTCTGTTGTACTTGGAATAGAATCCTAAATCCCTAAGCACTTGATCTGGCCAGTCACTGTCTACTGACCTGCCTCACGGTTTTTGCATTGCACTTGCTACATTTTCTCTCCTGAGAATGCCCCTCCTCACCCCTGTCTTTGCTTAGATTCTTCTTTTGCTTCTGGCCTTAGTTTGTCACATTCTTTAAAGTAATGTACTTTTCCACCTCAACCTATTAAAGAGATTTTCAGAAACTGAATTGCTACTCTTATCTACTTAATTCTCTTTTGAAAAGTAGTTATTTTTAGGTAAAAATATGCTATTAACATAATGGGTTTATTGTTATTTTATAATTAATAGATATTCAAATTTCTCAGTAAAAAAACTTTCAGGTATAATTTTAAATATAGTAAATACTGATAAATATAACACAAACAAAAGGCCTTTGGAGAGCTTAGTAATTTTAATTTTTAATTGTGACAAAGCATACATCATAGAATTTACTACTTTAACTATTTCTAGATGTACAGTTCAGTAGGATTAAATATATTCATAATGTTGTACAGCCATTCATTTGCAGAACTAGACTTCCAGAACTAGAAAAATTCTAAATATTTCATGTAAGTAGAATTACACAATATTTACCTTGATGTGTCTGGCTTATTTCACTTGGCATCATATTTTTGAGGCCCATTTACATTGTAGCATACATCAAAATTTCATTCTTTTGATGACTAAATAATATTTCATTATATGTATATACCACATTTTGTTTATCCATTTATCTCCTCTTTATTCTAAATTATGATATAAGTAATTGAAAATGTAACTACTAATTATTCATAATTTAAGTAGAAGATTTATTGATGAAATAGTAAATCAAATGGTACAGAGCTGACATATGGATAGAATGTGGATGACGAAGATCCTTTCCCATACATTTTTTTCTATAATCCAGAGAATGAGGTATTCAATCTGGTATTTGAAATTCCTTGTCATATTTGTGGTAACCTTTAGTCATCTAACTATTTGCCCCTTGATGTTGAAAGTACTGCCTTTATAAAGGATAATTTCATTGAAAACATAGGCTTTGTTCTTTTTAAATAGTTAATAATTACATTAAAGTCACTCTTTCTTTAATAAGGTTAAGTTACCATTTTATTTTTCAATTTTATCTAAGGCTGTTTCAGTTCTGCCATCCTATTATTTTACCCTGTTACTTTCATTGACCTAGAATAGGGGCTGGTACATCGCAGGTGCTTAATAAATATATAATGAGTGAATGAGTGTTCTCAGATACACAGTTACAAACACTCTTTAATATTGTTTTTGTAGATCATTCATTAAAGTCATCTATTATTTGTAGGTTTTACTCGTTTCTCATAAAGTGCTATCATTTTCAGGTTTTTAAATTTTCTTTAACTTTATTCCTGTTTATTAACAAAGACTAGGCTTTTTGCCTTAAAAACTTTTAAGTCAAAAGTTTTCAACACCATATTGCCATGTTTTTAACCTTTATTAAGCTATAGAGACAAATCGTTAGTAAAGGCAGTTATTTCTTGGCTTCTGTGCTTATGAATCGGATGACAGCTATTTCTTTGACTTTGGCTTTGTGGTTTCTTGAATTATTTCAGTGATGTAAAAGATGAGTCTTGTTAGGCGTTTCCCTTCTTTTAAAAGTGTATTTCATGTTTTACTGTAAACAGGTTTTCTCCAAGGAAACTTTTCTCTGTAATCTCACCTCATCACCTCCTTATAAAATAGACATATATTAATCCCTACATTATTTTATTATTAGGCTATTTGTTATACATATGTATGTTGATTTTTTTAAACTTATTTATATTTTAAAAGTATTCCCAGAGATTTTGAAGTAACTCCATTCTGATTCAGTCTTTTGCTGATTGCCAGAAATTTTCCTTTAGGCCTGTCTCCACCCACTTTGGGAATTGTGAATGTTCACCATTTTATTGGTTCCCTCTGGCCACTGAGTACATGAGTAAATGTCATGTGGTATTGCTTGTCAGAGAATGGAATTCTAAGACTTCCTCTTTACACAGAACAGTTTAACTTTTGTGCTTCTGGGAAGAGGTATGGTCCTTGGGACAGTTCTCCTTCCACCTAATAATTATGGCAGGGATCAGGACACTTCACTTTGCTGTCTGTGTACTGAGACCTCAGAATCTGCTCTACCCGACTTGACAGGTATGGTTCAGAGTTGATAGTTTGGAGGAGGCTTGATGACCACATTAATCAAGTGTGAATGAAGATTTTAAAAAATTAATCTTATCTACTGTTTTTGTCTTCATTCTTGGTCAGTGAAGGTTTATGTGCTTTCTTAGGGGAATATCTCATGGTAGGATCTCAGTAAATACTGAATGGAAGAATGTATGAATAGTATGTAATATTCTGTAATAGTAAGATATAGATGGCTTGATGTGACGAACTTATGCTAGACTGAAAACTGTTGAATAATTTACCTACCTTATATAATTTTTAAAAGAAGTTATTAAAACTTATTAGGTTCTTAGAGAATGTACAGTCAGATAAAGTAGAATTTTGGCAAGATAAATGTTTGTAAAATACTTGAAAATGCTTAAACTGACAATTTTTAGTATTAATTTCTCCAATTACTACCTGACACATTTCTAAGTAAACTGATAAAAGTTATTGAATGACCAATTAGTGAAAAGTGTTTTTAATAAAATTAAACATTAAGCTTAGGAATTTTCTCAATTTGAGTTTTATTATTTGTGGTTTTAACTTGTTTAATCATGATAATTTATTTTGTACAAGCAGCTATTCTGTTTTGCTTTATTTTTGTTGTAGCCTGCAAATGTAGCAATAGAAAAAAATAATGGTCTTTTCTTAATTGTGATAATGTGTTTCTGTTACCTACATTCTTTACATAAGTGAAATTCAGTCTTGTCCCATCTTAAGTTTCTGATCTACCTCTCTAACAGTGAATAATGGAAGATTAGTTAACTTGATATCAAAGTTACCAAATTTATAGTAGTCATTTCATTTTGTTCAAAAATAAACCATTCCCAGCCCACACACTTGCGTTTGGGCTTGTACAGAACCTCTGAATCATCCAGACACGTCTGTCTTAATCAGTGAGGAAAGTGACATAGACCAGAGCTGCTGGGGAACACTGACATTTACTTGCTCTTCCCACAGGCTTTTGTTTTCTTTTGTTTTTGCCTTTATCCCTTAGCTTGTTCCACCTCATTTAGTTGCTTTACTCTTTATTATTCAAAGTATGTTCGTTCTTAGCTTCAGAAAAATGTTAGGATGTTTTTCTCTTTGAAAAAGTTTTCCTTTTGTTTGGTGCTACTGGGTAGAATGGTGTTTAAGTGGATATCCTGTGCAGACAGATTGTGCAGGAAATTGACCCTGAGTTCTTTGAGAACAAAAGAGGAGTGGGAAGAAAGAAGAAAGAAAGGAAATAAGATCTTTTGACTCAACCAAAAGGACTGTAAAACCAGAGATGGGAAGAAGGGGAATGGGGAATAAAAAGGATTGTTTTCCAAGTTGTGGTTGTTTTAGTACTTTGGCCTCAAAAATTACTTTTATCCTATAGTTATTACTTTTTATATTTCAGAAATACGATATTATTTGACCTGTATGTATCTTTTAACTTTACATAAAATTGTGCTGTGGATCTATCTCATTCTGTTTTCTCCTTTTGTTAGATAAGAAATTTTTAGGAAGTTGACTTGTCTACAACTAAAAGTCCTCTTTTGGGTTCAGAGTTCCCCCTTATTATAGACATGTCCTTGCATATTGACAGTCCATCACTCTGCTGTCATCAGTGCAGAATTGCTATTGATCTAATTTTTTTTTTTTTTTTTTTTTAAAGATAGAGTTTGGCTCTGTTGCCTGGACTGGAGTGCAATGGTGTGATCTCAGCTCACTGCATCCTTGACCTACCAGACTCAGGCAACCCTCCTACCTCAGCCTCCTGGGTAGCTGGGACTACAGTTGTGTGCTACTATACCCAGCTTATTTTTATTTTTTTATTTTTTCCGAGACAGTCTTGCTCTGTCACCCAGCTTGGAGTGCAGTGCTCTGATCTCAGCTCACTGCAATCTCCGCCTCTCAGGTTCAAGCAGTTCTCCTGCCTCAGCCTCCTGAGTAGCTGGGATTACAGACACCTACCACCACAGCCAGCTATTTTTTCTATTTTTAGCAGAGACAGGGTTTTGCAATGTTGGCCAGGCTGGTCTCGAACTCCTGACCTCAGGTGATCCACCTGCCTCAGCCTCCCAAAGTGCTAGGATTACAGGCGTGAGCCACTATCCCTGGCTGTTTTTACATTTTTTATAATCATGAAGTCTCATGATACTGCCCAGGCTGGTCTTGAACTCCTGGCCTCAGGCAATCCTCCTGCCTTGGGCTTCTCGAAGTGCTGAGATTATAGGAATGAGCTACTGTGCCCAGCCTGTGTTCATCCAATTTAAATGCTTATCTCATTTGAAGTCCAAAAACTTGCCTGACTCTGGAGTTTTGTTTTATATTCTGTCCTCTGTGAGTAAAGATGTATACATAATTCAGTCATTCAACAAACCTTATTGAGAGCCGCTTATATATAGGCACTGTTCTGGAGTCACTGTTTAGAGAACAAAACAGACAAAATTCCTTGTTTTCCTAAAATAACATTTTAGCAGGGAGACTTAGATACATTAATATAACAAATAAGTAAATTATACAATATGTTTGGTGATAATAAGAGCTATGGAGATAAATCAGGAAAAGCGTCAGTGGGGGATGTGAGAGTGTTATCAGGAAAAGATGTACTTTAAAATGGAATAGTTGGAGAATGCTATACTGAGAAGGTAACGTTTGGTGAAATGTCATGGGGTAATGGTAGTAACAAGGTGGTGTTGAATGAGAAGTGGTTAGATTCTGGATGTATTTTTGAAGGCAATGCCAGTAGAATTTCTGAGTGGATTGGAATTATATGTGAGAGCAAGGAGCCATAAAGGATTCCATGGTTTTTGGCCTCAACACCTGAAAAGATGGAATTGCCATTAACTGAAATGGGGAATTCTGAGAAAAACAAATTTGGCAGGGAGGATGGATAGTAGTTTTGTATTTCAGTCCAAATGGCATTATTGGTGATTTCTAATCACTAATTGCTAATTTCTCAACCCAGTACAGTGCCTTGCATGTGGTATTCATTCAAATTACTAGGGATTTCTTTTCCCCAGTAAACATTTAAAATAATTAAACAGGCTGGGCGTGGTGGCTCATGCTTGTAATCCCAGCATTTCGGGAGGCCGGGGCAGGTGGATTGCTTGAGCTCAGGAGTTCGAGACAAGCCTGGGCATCATGGCGATACAGCCATTGGAAAACTCTCCTAAACTAGCAACATTTTTGAGCTTGAAAAGAGATCCCCTGGGTCATTCAAGCTATCCGGGTGTAGTCAAAGTAACTGAGTTATCAGCATGATGAATATCCAGGCAGGGGGCAGGTTTCATAGAGGTTTAATGCTGTGTACTTAAAACACCCCAGCTGTTTTCAGAAATGTAAGAAATCTTAAGTTGCACTGTGGATTCCCTCAGTGTCCATCCTGAAAGCTTGGGCTGTTCCAGATACAGTAGGTGCTGAGATGGGAGGAGCTGGCACCACCAGGCACCAGAGGAGTTCGTGGCGGTGTCAGTTTAATTAATTGTCCTTCTTAAACTTGGTGTTGATGTAAGGCACCCAGTCTAAAATCGGCCTCCAGTCAGTGACCTACACCAACCCCACAGTGCCCACAGAGCCCCTTATGCCCACTGTGGGAATCCAGTTCTTGGCCAGCTCCTGGTAGTGTGAGCCCAGGAAGCTGCTCAATATTGCATCACTGTCTTCACCCTCAGGTGATCAAATTATTGTTTTGTAAACTTTAAAATTAATTAATTTAGTATTATTTTTTTTAATGATGACGGGCTTTTACATATTGGCCAGGCTGGTCTTGAACTCCCAACCTCAGGTGATCTGCCCGCCTCGGCCTCCCAAAGTGCTGGAATTACAGGTGTGAGCCACTGCGCCTGGCCAACTTTTAAATTTAATATACTGAGTTTCACAAAATAAGGTATAAATATGTGACATTTGCTGGTTTTGTCCTGATAGGGGTTAAGAGTTGGCTTCAGTGTCTGCCTATTGCTGTTTCTAACTTGGTCATTGACAGTACCAAAGTTCTTTTTAAAACTGTTGAGTTTTTGTTCCTCTTATAATTTCAAGCAAGGGGAATTTTTCCTGTACTGCAAAGAATGAAATAAATTGTTGGATAATCATTAAACATAGTGTTACCAGTGTCAACAAATATGGATATTTTCTGTACTTTTTGGCATTGTTTTCATTTTAATAAAGGATTGGCATTTGCAGCTTAGTGGAAATCATGCTAGAGTAGACAATTTTTTCATTAGAATAAAGACACATATGGTATATGCAACCAGTTTTTTTTTTTTTTTTTTTTTTTTGAGACAGAGTTTTGCTCTTGTTACCCAGGCTGGAGTGCAATGGCACGATCTCGGCTCACCGCAACCTCCGCCTCCTGGGTTCAGGCAATTCTCCTGCCCCAGCCTCCTGAGTAGCTGGGATTACAGGCACGCGCCACCATGCCCAGCTGATTTTTTGTATTTTTAGTAGGGACGGGGTTTCACCATGTTGACCAGGATGGTCTCGATCTCTTGACCTCGTGATCCACCCGCCTCGGCCTCCCACAGTGCTAGTTTTTTTTTTGTTTTTTTTTTTTAATGCGACAAGTTTGAAGAATGCTTTTTATAATAAGGATTTTTGTTAATTTGGTCATCCCAAATTGTCTGTCTTGGTGTAGAATACAGCTGTTCCCATTCACTATAATTCTGCATTTAAATAAGGAACAATGTGTCTACTTTAACTTTTCAGGATGTCAGAACATTTCTTTAAGTTTATCATAATATTAATGGAAAACAAAATTGAATTAACTGGAATTTTAAATATACTTTTCGAGAGAAGAAGGGAATATGAAACTCTGAAACTGGGGAATTACAGAGCCAACCTGTGTGTATATTATGTAGACAATTAAGAAGCCATTTTGTTTTTTGTTTTTTGTTTTTTTTTTCAGGCAGGGTCTCGCCCTGTTGCCCAGGTTGGAATGCAGTGGTGCGATCTTGGCTCACGGCAACCTCCATCTCCCCGGCTCAAGAGATTCTTCTGCCTCAGCCTCCTGAGTAGCTGGGATTATAGGCACGCACCACCATGCCCGGCTAATTTTTGTATTTTTAATAGAGATGGAGTTTCACTATGTTGGCCAGGCTGGTCTCCAACTCCTGACCTCAGGTAATCCACGTGCCTCACTCTCCCAAAGTGCTGGGATCACAGGCATGAGCCACCGCGCCCAGCGGAAGCCAATTTTTAAACATTGTTTAACATGATTTTAAGATTAAGAGCCTGGGTGTGGTGGCTCATGCCTGTAATCCCAGCACTTTGGGAGGCTGAGGTGGTCAGATCACGAAGTCAAGAGATCGAGACCATCCTGGCCAGCATGATGAGACCCTGTCTCTACTAAAAATACGAAAATTAGCCAGGCATGGTGGCAGGTGCCTGTAGTCCCACCTACTCGGGAGGCTGAAGCAGGGGAATTGCTTGAACCTGGGAGGCGGAGGATTGCAGTGAGCCAAGATTGCGCACTGCACTCCAGCCTCATGGCAGAGTAAGACTCCATACCCCCTCCCCCCCAAAAAAAAGATAGATACATCTTTTTTCCTGTCACTTATGTTTGTGTAATTTGGTCATTTGTTTAGCTAACAGTTATTCAACACATAGTATGTAACTCTGGGTAGGAAAAGAATACCATTCCAGATATAAGGAGCATGTTGTGAAGTTTCAGAAACAAACATACGTAGAATGGTAGAATGTATTATGAATATAGAGATGAAGATAGAGTATTAATGCAGCAACTGTGATGCTTTTGAGAGCACAAAGGGGAGGTGCAGTAGCCCCCGTTATCCACGGTTTTGCTTTATGCAGTTTCAGTTACCGGCACTCTTCCTGGGTCTGAAAGTAGTAAGATATTTTGAGGGAAAAAGATACCACATTCACATAAGTTTTATTACAGTATATTCTTGTAATTTTTTTATTGTTGTTAATCTCTTAGCCTAATTTATAAATTAAACCATATCATGGTTATGTATGTATAGGAAAAACATAGTATATAGTGTGTTTGATACTGTCATGATTTTAAGCATCCACTGGAGGTCTTGGAACATATTCCTCATGGATAAAGGGGACTACTATATATTGGAGCTGAGTATTACAAGTAGAAATCAGCCAGTCAGAAGAAAAATGAGGGCTGGGCGCAGTGGCTCACGCCTGTAATTCTACCAGTTGGGAGGCCCAGGTGGGTGGATCTTGAAGTCAAGAGTTGAAGACCAGCCTAACCAGCATGGTGAAACCCCATCTTATTGAAAAAAAGAAAAGAAAAGTGGGGTGAGAACCCATTCCCGTTAGTCTGGACTGTGTGAACCAAGGGCACAGGTGGGCAGCAGCGTGGTGTATGTTAAAGTTTACAGTCTGCGGTATGGAGTGGGGAGAGGCGAAGCTGGAAAAGTAGGTAGAGACCTGATCATGAAAGGCCTTTGAAGACCATGATAAGGAGACTTTAGCTTGATGTTAAACTATTGAAGAAGCTTAAGAAAAGTGACGTGGTCAAATTTTTGTCTTAAATAGATCACTTTGCCAGCTGTGTGGAGGATGGATTTGAGGGAGACAAGACTGGAGGCAGTCCAGGTGAGAGATGTTGAGATGTTGGGGATTTGAACTAAGGCATTGGCAGTAGAGCTGGAGAACAGGGAATGGATTTGAAAATAACCAGAGCCACAAATTCAAGATTTTTTTTTTCTTTCATACATGATAAAACCATTTTTATATTAAAAATAACTCGGCTGGGCACAATGCCTCACACCTGTAATCCCAGCACTTTGGGAGGCCAAAGCGGGTGGATCACCTGAGATCAGGAGTTCGAGACCAGCCTGGCCAATGGTGAAACCCCATCTCTACTAAAAATACAAAAAAATTAGCTGGGCATGGTGGCGGGCACCTGTAATCCCAGCTACTTGGGAGGCTGAGGCAGGAGAATTGTTGAACTTGGGAGGCAGAGGTTTCAATGAGCTGAGATCACGCCATTGCACTCTAGCCTGGGCAAGAAGAACAAAACTTCATCTAAAAAAAAAAAAAAAAAAAAGTGGAGGAAGAGAGACTTAAAAGTGTAGTTATGTGACATAGATAGTTGGATAGTTTGCCTTTGTAGACCGGCACTAAAAATAGTCTGATCAAGAAAATTGATACTGGAAGAACAGTGTGTTTTTTGTATAATAGAGCTGGGCTGTGAGAAGCAGGTGATCTTTAACTAAGATGGTATGGGGATCACCTGTAGTGTGTACTGTGAATCAATTTAGAAACTGTAAAGCCTTGAGGAAAAAAACAGGTCTTAAGAGGCTTGGACAACTTTGAGTAGAAACTCAATAAATGCCTGATGATAGTAATATTTTCTAGGCTCTTCAATTAAGTTAGTGATATTTACAAAAATTTACTGCCCAGGAAAACAAAAGAGAGTTTTAAAAAGTCATTCAGACCGAACAGGGTGGCTCTCACTCCTGTAATCCTCAGCACTGTGGGAGGCAGGCAGATCACCTGAGGTCAGGAGTTCAAGACCAGCCTGGCCAACATAGTGAAACACCATCTCTACCAAAAAAAAAAAAAAAAAAAAAAATCAGCCAGGCATGATGGCAGGTGCCTATAATCACAGCTACTTAAGAGGCTGAGGCAGAAGAATCGCTTGAACCCTGGAGGCAGAGGTTGCAGTGAGCCGAGATCGCACCATTACATTCCAGCCTGGGCGATGAGTAAGACTCTGCCTCAAAAAAAAAAAAAAAAAAAAAAAAAGAAAAAGTCATTCAAATAAGGAACAATTGCAAGCTATTATTGTGCGTGTTAACTTAAAGGTGTTTTGGAATGCTAAGACGTGTTTCTTTTGTTTTGCAGATCATTTTAGGACTGGTTTTCTAAAAGCACTTTTAAAATAATTATTTCTATACTTAAATAGAGGGCCTGGTTCTATACGTTATTACCTAATTCTGAAAAATAACCCCTGTTGTCTTTTCTATAGTTTGTTTTCTGTGGAGAGAGAAAGGGAACGAGGGTAGTTTGGGTGGACTTGGAAGAAACTTACAATCATTTCTTCCTTAAAACTACAACCACCACTATAACAAAATATCCTATATGTTTTATAAAGCTAGTAACGATTTCTCTTTGGGATTCTTTTTTCTATTTTGAGAAAACTGCATTTCCTATTAGTTTTTGTCTGATTTTGGTGAGTGCATATAAATCACAGCCAAACCCTGATTTTGTGGGGTTTTTTTCTCTGACTACCTTATTTTCAACAAGTAAATTGCTTCCTCATGCTCAGGAGACACAGTGCCTATTTGCTTATTCTTCATAACACCGTACACTGTACAGTTCTTTCCTACTCCGGAGCCAGCAGCTGAAATACTGTGTATGTACTGAATTCAAACAAATGTTTCACTGTTGAACTCACCGTGATTTCCCTTTCCTTGTTATGTCTTTCAGAAGCTTTGCATCGTCCCTACGGTTGTGATGTTGAACCCCAGGCACTAAATGAGGCTATCAGGTGGAGCTCCAAGGAGAACTTGCTAGGAGCCACTGAGAGTGACCCCAATCTTTTCGTTGCACTTTATGATTTTGTAGCAAGTGGTGATAACACACTCAGCATCACTAAAGGTGAGGCCTCTATGTAACATCCTCTCACTTTTAAGTTTTCATTAATAGTTAAGAGATAAAGGGGCCTGGCCAGGCGTGGTGGCTCACATCTGTAATCTCAGCACTTTGGGAGGCTGAGGCAGGCAGTTCACCTCAGGTCAGGAATTCGAGACCAGTCTGGCCAACATGGCAAAACCCCGTCTCCACTAAAAATATGGAGAAAATTAGTCAGGTGTGGTAATACACACCTGTAGTCCCAGCTACTTGGGAGGCTGAGGCATGAGAATCACTTGAACCTAGGAGGCAGAGGTTGCAGTGAGCCGAGATTGCACCACTGCACACCAACCTGGGTGACAGAGTGAGACTGTCTCAAGAAAAAAAAAAAAAATCTTGAAATACATTTTTTTCCCCGGAAGTGGTTTTTATAGGTTCAAAAGGCAAGAATAAGCTTAGGCAGACTAGCAATCCAATTCATGTACACAAGGAGAATGTCCCCATAATCTTACTTCTTTCTCAAAAAGTTATTCTTTTTGCCCTTGTGTGTGCACGCGCGTGCGTACACGCGCGCGCGCACACACACACAATATCAATAATGGTTGCTTTATTTGGTCATGTTCTTAATATTCCCTTTTATAAGATTTTACCATGGAAATAAACTACTACTCTTCTGAGAATATTACTATAACAGAAATCAAAAAAAACAAAGAAACCATTCCTACCATTCCTTTCACTGACCTATGTAAACACAGACATATATGTTGTCTAGGCCAGTGCTATTCAGAAATGGTCCACAACAAGGTAAGACGCTTATGCCAGAATGTGTAACACTGGGCTACTACCTTCAGGCAGAAAGTTTTGCCTCAAAAGGTAAAACTATTAGCAGAACTAAATAATAAATAGTGTGCTTAGTGATGTAGTTGGTTTATATTTGGGTGCAAGTTATTAATCTCACTGTGGACTAGTAATGAATGAACAGTCCTCAGATAGGCAGTCAAGTCCACAGATAACATTCTGAGTAGCGCTGAGGTCTGGCAACATGGCTCATCTTAGCCATAGTTCAGTTAGAATAGGTGTGGCCAGGCGTGGTGGCTCGCGCCTATAATCCTAGCACTTTGGGAGGCCAAGACAGGTGGATTGGCTGAGCTCAGGTGTTCGAGACCAGCCTGCGCAACATGGTAAAACCCCATTTCTACTAAAATAAAAAAGAAATTAGCCAGGCATGGTGGTATGCGCCTATAGTCCCAGCTACTCGGGAGGCTGAGGCAGGAGAATTGCTTGAATCCGGGAGGTGGAGGTTGCAGTGAGCCAAGATCATGCCACCGCACTCCAGCCTGGTGACAGAGTGAGACTCCATCTTAAAAGAAAAAATCTTACAAACCACAAATACAGTGGATACACTATGGGATGATTAAATTATTTGTCTATACTGTCTAAAGTAGACCTATGAGAAAAAATCCTTTTAAGACTTAAAGACAGTAAAAAAAAAATAATTTTAGCACACTGGGATAAATATCATTTGATGTAATTTATCATGTATATCATTATTGGTCTTTTGGGCGACAGAGTGAGACGCCGTCTCTTAAAAAAATAGGTGTAGAGTGAGTCTAACTTTCATGATAGTTGCATGTGCTGGCAAATTGTATATAGGACAGAAATAAAAGTAAAAGTGTATCATCTCCTAGTGTCAGTCTTATAGCTGTTGGATAGTTTTGGGGACAGCATGATGATAATATGTTATGTGTGTGGGGTTATGTTTATGCAGTTGAAGGAAAATTTTACACAAAGTTTGAGGATAGAACAAAAGATGTCAAAGAAAAAAAAATTTTTTTTGAACTGGAGTCTTTCTCTGTCACCCAGGCTGGAATGCAGTGGCATGATCTCAGCATGCAACCTCCACCTCCTGGGTTCAAGTGGTTCCCCTGCCTCAGCCTCCTGAGTAGCTGGGATTACAGGTGTGCGCCACCATGCCTGGCTGATTTTTGTACTTTTAGTAGAGATGGGGTTTCACCATGTTGGTCAGGCTGGTCTCAAACTCCTGACCTCGTGATCTGCCTGCCTCAGCCTCCCAAAGTGCTGGGATTACAGGCATGTACCACTCCGCTGGGCCAGAAATTTTATACTGTGTAGTAGTCACTTTCAACTACAATATACTTGATTTTACCTTTACTGATTATTCAAACTTGTAAAAGTGATGACTCAAATTCTTTCCTAGGTACGTTTTTCTGTTATTTTTCAAGATAGCCCAGTCATCAAGGAAACACTGATAAAGAAAGTCTGTTGATTCTTTAGTTATCAGTTACAGGAACCACCCGTGTGCAACTCAAAGACTGGCCTTTATCTTACGGCCAACAGTGGTTTCTCTTAAAATTCACAAAATGCCAAATTTTTGTATCAGGTTCTCACTATATAAAATGATGTCATGCTAAAGCTATTTTATTATTTTAAAAGACAAGAAAATATATTTTAAAAATAGAGCAACCCTTTAGTTTTTTATTGAAAATGCTGTTTTGCCTGAAAATTTTTTTTAAGTTCTACCAGCCGAGTGCGGTGGCTCATGCCTGTAATCTCAGCACTTTGGGAGGTTGAGGCAGGAGGATTGCCTCAGCCCAGGAGTGCAAAACCAAAGCATTGTAGTGAGACCCCGTTCTCTACAAAAAAATTTAAAATTAGCCAGGTGCAGTGGCATGCACCTGTAGTCCCAGGTACTTGGGGAGCTGAGGTCTGAGGATCCCTTGAGCCTGAGAGGTTGAGGTTGCAGTGAGCTATATTCACACCACTGCACTGCCGCCTGGTGATAGAGGGAGACCTGTCTCAAAACAAACAAAAAAGTTGTCCCTAGGATTCCTCTGCCAGTTTGGCCAGTGTTTGAATCCTGACTAGTCATCCCCCTGTTATTTTCCATGGTAGTCAAAACTTCCAGGGTAGAAAAATTTTCCTGATAACAGATAAAAGGAACAACAAACAAAAAATCCTGGGGTCTTTGGCGGTATCCTAATTATGATAGCCTGTCGTTACCATTTCTTTTTGAGGAAGCAAGAGTATTTTTTAAAAAGTATGGGTGTGTGTGTGTATAGATATATAAAGTATTTATATTCTTTGTTTCTCGTTCATGTGGACTAGTAAAAGCTACAGAGCAACAGGTTTTCTTCAGTTTTTCTAGCAGGATTCTTTTTTTTTTTTTTACTTCCTGTAAATATGATTGGCAAGTGTTTATGCACTTATATCCACCACTACACCAAACACACTCATATCTGTAAATATGTATATTTTATGTACCCATAGGTATGTATATATACATATACTCATGTTTTTTCTCACTGTCTCATATCCATGTGTCTAAGGTGAGATGGTGTATGGTATCTAGTAGAAAGCTATTCTGTGGAAACATTTCTGAAGGCCGCTAAAAAAGGACAGATGGTTACAAGAATAATTATTTTGAGTTTTCCTAAAAACCTTTGCCTGATACTGCGGGCCATGTGCTTTTGATTGATTTGGCTTCCTTCTGCTTTCTGACACTGAAGAAGTAGATGTGAATGCTATAGGAAGGCTCATATCTCTAAGAGATAAGAGCCTGAGGCACTACAAGGAATCTTTAGATTAACATTTACTTATCACTAGTGATACCTCTTTCACTTTCTCTATTTTGCCAAAGAACCTAATTGTGCTGCAAATATTAGGGCAAGTTATGTGTTGAAGTCTGTACTTAATGTTCACAATTTTAATAGAAAAATCCAGAACATTGAAGTTGACAGCAAAGATACACTGAGTGACTTGGGTTTTGGTTTCCAGCTTCAGAGTGAGCTTGCCATTCCACACGCTGATTTTAGTGTGATTCATTTTTTGTGGGGAATAGGAAGGAAATAAGAAAACTGTAGCTATTTTTAAACTTGAGTTCTGGAAGGGATTGTATTTTGGGAATCCTGACTGCCCATTCCCTCATCCCACTAAACAGTTTTCTTGCTGAAAGCTCTGTAGTTCGTGTTTTTTGTTTGTTTGTTCATTTTTTAAGTTTTTTTTTACATCAGTGGTTTTCTTGCCTTGGTGCCAAGTGAAATTTAGAAGTCACTTTGTATATCACATATCTTATCCCTAATCCGTGATTGTTGTTAACATTGATCATATATAAGATAAATTCCTTGATAAACTGTTTTGAGGGAAAGTGAATTTTCTTCTTTTGAAGAGTGAGCACTGTGTCCTTTTCCAGCCATTTTAGTAACCTGTCTACCATACATAGAGTTTCTTAAGAATATTTTTTAAGTTGTATATAAACTTTTAAAACCCTATAGTAAATTCCAGAAAACCAGTTCTGACCATGCTTCTGTGGTTAAGCTAAAAGGCAGAGAGAGCAATCAGGTTATGCTGAACAGCCAAGTTTGTTTTCACTATTTAAAAAAATTTCTGGCATAAAAGTTCTGGATTCATTTTTTAATCAGTTTAAAGTTTGATGATATACCTCATCAGTTGAAATAAAGGCTTAACATTTCTTTCATCCTGTGATGACCTTATGGCTAGGTGAAAAGCTACGAGTACTTGGTTACAACCAGAATGGCGAGTGGAGTGAAGTTCGTTCTAAGAATGGGCAGGGCTGGGTGCCAAGCAACTACATCACCCCAGTGAACAGCCTGGAAAAACACTCCTGGTACCATGGACCTGTGTCACGCAGTGCAGCTGAGTATCTGCTCAGCAGTCTAATCAATGGCAGCTTCCTGGTGCGAGAAAGTGAGAGTAGCCCTGGGCAGCTGTCTATCTCGCTCAGGTACGAGGGGCGTGTGTATCACTACAGGATCAATACCACTGCAGATGGCAAGGTAAGACTCACTGGTTACCACCTGTAAGTGTGGACTGACTGCTCTGTGAAATATTCAACATGATTGAAGTGAAATACAGGTTTTATGTCTGACGTGAAATGAAATATTCACTGGCTTCGTGAGTTTCGGCTTTTTGGCATGTTAGAGCTTGCCGTCTTCAAAAGGATATGGTAATAGAAATGTAAAAACAGTATTATATTAATATTTTAAAAATAAGCTAGATTTGAAGGTGAAGAATGAAGGGAACTGCTGTGTAAGTTAACTGTTCTAATAATCAATACACAAATATATACCCAATGCACTGGTATGGAATTTACCAATTATCAATGTATCATTGAAAATTAGAATGATATCTACCAGAAAGTTCACAGAGTAAGAATTTCGACTTGTGAGCCTGGTGTCGATCATTAATGTATATTAACTTAAACAGATAATTCAGTCATTGAACAGTTTGTATATTGGGAAGACCAACCATGTTAGAATGCATGTGTTACAATGTGTTTATAGGTTATAAACTACTGAGCATGAGCTTATGTCCATTGTTTTTCTGTTGAGCAGTAAATTTAGGTTGAATTATTTCATTCTCCTCTATGTGATAGGCAACCTGGGGGGAAGCACAGGCCTTAGAGCAGGCAGATCTGATTGTGACCTTACATAAGCCTCAATTTCCCTGTCTCTAATTAAATCTCACTTTGAAGGATTAAATAAAGTAATTCCTGTAAAACCTAATGACTAACTACAAAGTAGGAAATAAGTAAATCTTTGGTTTTCTTTTGCTTTTGCATCACCATATATAGTATGTTTCCTCTTGACCAAACAGAACAGAATCCGGTATGTAATGATGTCGGAGTGACTCAGCAGTTCTAGTTATTTACCTGATAGAAATGAGTGCATATGTGTGCCAGAAGACATGTACAGGGATGTTCATAGCAGCATTGCTTGTGATAGCCAAAAAACTAGAAACACCCAAAGTTCTAACAACAGTAGAATGGATTAATAAATTTTGGTATATTCATAAAATGCAATTTCATTCAGCAACAGAAATGAACACAGTACTGCTACTCACACCACCCTCAGGAAAACTATGGCGCTCCAACTGTCGGCTGTTTTGTAAATAATATTTTATTGGAATACAGCCACACCCATTTGTTCATGTATTCTCTATGGTTTCTGTTACTAGGCAGAGCTGAGTAGTTCTAATAGACACACTGTGGCCACAGACTAAAATATTTATTATCTGGCCTTTACCAAGAGTTTGCTGGCCCCTACTGTAGATGAGTCTCAGTTGACTCAACAACTTCAACAAAGTTGAAGGATGAATATTAGCCAGGGGATGAAGATGTGGGGGGTGGAAATGACTGCTAATAGGTATGAGGTGATGAGAATGTTCTAGAGTTAGATAGTGGTGATAGTTGGACAACTTTGAGAATAAGCTAAAAAACCACTAAGTTGTATACTTTAAAATGATGAATTTTATTGCAATATTTATAAGTTGGGTGGAAGAAAGCAGACATAATGCAAATTGTATGATTCTGTTTGTATATATATAGTTCAGAAGCAGAGGCCGGGCACAGTGGCTCATGCCTGTAATCCCAGCACTTTGGGAGGCTGAGGTGGGCAGATCACTGGAGATCAGGAGTTCGAGACCAGCCTGGCCAACATGGTGAAACCCCATCTCTACTAAAAATACAAAAGTTAGCCAGGCATGGTGGCACATGCCTGTAACCCCAGTTACTCAGGAGGCTGAGGCAGGAGAATCGCTTGAATCTAGGAGGCGGAGGTTGCAGTGAACCAAAATCGTGCCACTGCACTCCAGCCTGGGCAACAGAGTAAGACTCTGTCTCAGAAAAAATTAATTAAAAAAGCAGACACTAATATAAGATGTTAGAAGTCAGCATAGTGGCTATCTTTACAAGGGTAAATAGCTGGGAGAGCATAAGGGAGGTTTCTGGGGTGCTGATCATGTTATAATTCTTGGTGTGGGTGATGTTTATATGGGTAAGTTTACTCTGTAAAGATTCAGTTCTCTGTTTATAAATTGTATACTTCCATGTATACACTAAAACAAAAGCTTCTTTGAAAAAAAAACAACAGGCTAGTCGTAGTGGCTCATGCCTATAATCCCAGCACTTTGGGAGGCCAAGGTAGGTAGATCACTTGAGCCCAGGAGTTCAAGACCAACCTGAGCAACATAGTGAAACCTCATCTGTCCCAAAAATTTTAAAAATTAGCTGGGCATGGTGGCATACATCTGTGGTCCTAGCTGCTCAACTGAGCAGGAGGGTCACCTGAACCTGGGAGGTCAAGGCTGCAGTGAGCCATTATTGTGTCACTGCACTCCAGGCTGGGCAACTGAATGAGATTCTTATTTCTCAAAAATAAATAAAAATTAAAAAAAAAACAAAAAAAACAAAAAAAAACACACACACACACACACAGACCTGGTGCGGTGGCTCACGCCCGTAATCCCAGCACTTTGGGAGGCCGAGGCGGGTGGATCACGAGGTCAAGAGATCGAGACCATCCTGGCCAACATGGTGAAACGCCGTCTCTACTAAAAATACAAAAAAATTAGCCAGGCATGGTGGCACATGCCTGTGGTCCCAGCTACTTGGGAGGCTGAGGCAGAAGAATCGGTTGAACCCAGCAGGTGGAGGTTGCAGTGAGCCAAGATTAGGCCACTGTACTCCAGCCTTGTGACAGAGCAAGATTCCATCTAAAAAAAAAACAAAAAACAAGAAACAATCTCCCTTGGGAGAGAAGGCCAGAGAATGCCCTCTTACTTTATACTTCTTACTGCTTAGCAAATTCATAATTATTTTGTAAACAATTCTGTGAAATCAAATTGTGGCTTTTTTTTTTTTTTTTTTGTGAGACGGAGTCTTGCTCTGACACCCAGGCTAGAATGCAGTGGTGTGATCTCGGCTCACTGCAATCTCTGATTCCCAGGTTCAAGCAGTCCTCCCACCTCAGCCTTCCAATTAGCTGGGACTACAGGCACGCACCACCACACCCAGCGAAGTTTTAGTAGAGGCAGAGTTTCATCATGGTCTCAACTCCTGACCTCAAGTGACCTGCCCGCCTTGGTGTCACAAAGTGCTGGGATTACAGGCGTGAGCCACCTTGCCTGGCCACCGGTAAATCGTGGCTCTTTCTTTAATGGCCTAGACACTCAAACACACATCGTAATTAAAATGATAAGATATTTGAATACTCTTACCAAAAAAATCTAAATCAGTTGTTTTCAAGTTATGTTCTTTCAAGATTCTGAGGTGATATTTTGTAAATTTTTATAAGAGGCCAAGTCCTTGCTTGCCTACTTTGGTCAGGGTCTCTCTTCTTTACCTGTCTTCTGTAGTTTAGTCCACAGTCTTGTGACTTAAAAATACTTGAAAGCCAGCTGGGTGCAGTAGCTCACACCTATAACCCCAGCACTTTGGAAGGCTGAGGTGGGCAGATCACTTGAGTTTAGGGAGTCGAGATCAGCCTGGCCAACATGGTGAAACCTGGTCTCTACTAAAAATACAAAGAAAAATATTAGCCAGGCAAGATGGTGCACACCTGTAATCCCAGGTACTTGAGAGGCTGAGGCAGGAGAATCACTTGAACTGGGAGGTGGAGGTTGCAGTGAGCTGAGATCACGCACTGCACTCCAGCCTGGGCAACACAGTAAGACTCTGTCTCAAAAAAATAAATAAATAAATAAATAAATATGTGTGTGTATATATATATATATATGTATGTATTTTGTATTTACATATATACACACAGTATTTGTATATATGTAAATACATGTATAAATATGTAAATTTTTATTAACACATATATGTATACAATGTATATGTAATTACAAAAAAAAAAACATATGTATATATGTATTTGAAGACCAATGAGCTTGATGATCCAGAGAGATATCTTGGAAGTTTTTCCCCAAGACTAATTTAGGAAGAATAGGAAAGGCAGATTAAATAAGATTAAACTGAAGTTCTCTGTTTGCCCTTGTCATTATCATTTAACTTTTTTTTTTTTTTTTTTTTTTTTTTTTTTTTTTTTTTTTTT